>NC_056748.1:802499533-802799533 GCF_019279795.1 Protopterus annectens
TATATATATATATATATATATATGTATATATATATGTGTGTGTGTGTGTGTGTGTGTGTGTGTATATATATATATATATATATATATATATATATATAAAATGGTTCTACGTGGTTTTATTCATTATTATCCATTCTTTATTTTATCTGACTTTATTATTATATGTGAGTCAGTCCACTATGGTGGGGGGCTTTAAGGAACAGGATATGTTACTATTTGATTACTTAATTGATTAATTGACTAAATGTTTCAATTGCACTTGGTATATAAAGGTTGTTGGGATGTATGCCTTTTATTCTGAAGAAGTCTCTATCTCAGAGACGAAAGTGCTGAATAAATATTTCCTGTGGTGGATTCCAGTCTTTGGCTTTGTTTTTGAGATATACAAACTTCATGATCGCACCAATTGTAAGATGGGAGAAATGTCTCAAAAGCAAAGAATCGCAGCCAGTGCACACTTAGACTATGCACCAGCAGTGATTTACAAATAAAAACAGAGATCTCTGTTATGTTCTGTATAGTACAGGCTCTTGGTCAAAATGTGTAGATGAACTGTGTGTCACACAAATTTGTGGTCAACCAGTTTACATAGACACATACATATATATGAGAGTCTGTATTCCCATATTTCTTTGCATTTAGGCATTGATTCACTATGATAGGATTTTTGGATATTTCTATTACTTCTAAAAGTAAAATATTTATTGCATTGTTTTGATCAGATACAAAACTGAAACACTACTTTTATAATATTATCAGGCTCAAGACTGATAAATGCAATCAGTACTGTTTTTAATTTGAACTCTCTGAGTACCTAGTTGGCTTTTTATCACCCTTGCAACCTCTGTGGGTTGCTTGATACTGATATAATAGGAATGATTTCCTTTTCAAGCATTCTGTCAAGATGTTTTTTGACTCAGGGAAGTGCTTTACTTCTGCTGGAAATGCCCCTGGGCCTGGAGACACCTTTTTGGATATCTCCCTGGATATTTTTTTGACCACGTCTTTATTAGAGGCATCACTAAAATGTTTGACTTCAACATAGTCACAGTAAGGCAGATGTTTGCTTTAAAATAATGACTCATTTATTAACGACTTCCCAACTCTTCATGAAAACAAATGATCTGAGGTGTCGCACTGCTTCACAGCCACTCCTGCTCTTAGTGTCTCTTTTGGACTTTGCTGCATTCTTACTCTGTCTCCTGCCAGCAAAGATAACTTGCACTCTGATTATAGCAGGGTTTCTAGCTAGACTGGATTTCTTTTACTCTGTCCTGAGTGTAACTCTGGTTTTCAGGATGTTGTCAGGACATACATGCAGAAAACATAGATGCATAAATTTATCTCTTTAAACTGTGACCCATCAGTACTTGAGCTGGTGAACGATTTGCAAGGAAATACTCCTTTACTACAGCAAAATTGTCTGTTTTTTTAACAGTCATCATTAATATACTGCAGTGGTGGCTGGTGACTTCAAATTAAAGGGGGGCTGCAGGAGACAGCTAAGTGGGTGGAGCCAATGGGAAGGGGTTTGGCCAACTAGAAAGGGATGGAGCTATGCTCAATACCACAATGACTGGAACTTTAATTAAAAACACTGCCCTGGGTGCCAAACCGTCATTACGAGAGACAATCAAGACAAAATGAAGTGTAGAAAAAAAAATATTTCAATGCATTGGCTACATGACAACCTACTTAATATCTAGATGTAAACACAAAGGTTGTGAGGCATGAAAAAAGAAATTACTTTTTAAATGCATTACTAGAATGCCAGTCAAAATCAAGTATAAAAAAAAAACAAGCATCCCTCAACTCAAGCCACTTCTCCTTGCACTGCAGTTCTAATTATAATTTATATTCAGCTTTAGGAGGAAGGCATGCCCGAAGGCAGGTAAAGGCTAGGATTGTGATAGTGAGGGTCGGAACTTTGAATGTTGGCAGTATGACTGGTATAGGGAGAGAGCTAGCTGATATGATGGACCGAAGGAAGGTTGGTATATTGTGTGTGAAAGAGACCAGATGGAAGGGGAGCAAGGCTAGGTGTATTGGAGGCAGTTTCAAATTGTTTTATCATAGTGTGGATGGGAGGAGAAATGGCGTAGGCATTATCCTGAAGGAACAGTATGCTAAGAGTGTTTTGGAGGTGAAAAGAGTGTCGGATAGAGTGATGTTTATGAAGCTAGAAATTGATGATGTAATGATGAATGTTGTTAGTGCATATGCTCCACAAGTTGGGTGTGCGATGGATGAGAAAGAAAAATTTTGGAGTGAGTTGGATGAAGTGGTGATGACTGTACTCAAGGGTGAGAGACTGGTGATTGGAGCAGATTTCATTGTGCATGCCGGTGAAGGGAACAGAGGGGATGAGGAAGTGATGGGTAGGTATGGTGTTAAGCAAAGGAATGCAGAAGGTCAGATGGTAGTGGATTTTGCGAAAACGATGGACATGGCTGTGATGAATACATATTTTATCAAGAGGGAGGAGCATAGGGTGACATACAAGAGTGGAGGTAGATGCATACAGGTGGATTATATATTATGTAGAAGGGCCAGTCTAAAGGAGATTAGAGACTGTAAAGTGGTGGCAGGGGAAAGTGTAGTTACGCAGCATAGGATGGTGGTTTGTAGGATGACATTGGTGATCAAGAAGAGGAGGATGAGTGTGAGGGCAGCACCAACGATCAAATGGTGGAAATTGAAAAAGGGTAATTGTGAGGTGATGTTCAGGGAAGAGTTAAGAAGGCACTGGGTGGCAGTGAAGAGTTACCGAATAAGTGGGTAACTACAGCAGAGCTAGTAAGAGAGATGGCTAGAAAGGTGCTTGGTGTGACATCTGGAAAGAGGAAGGAGGACAAGGAGACCTGGTGGTGGAATGAAGAAGTACAGGAGAGTATACAGAGAAAGAGGTTGGTGAAGAAGAAGTGGGATTATCAAAGAGATGAAGAAAGTAATCAAGAGTATAAGGAGATGAGGTGCATGGCAAAGAGAGAGGTGGTGAAGGCTAAGGATAAGGCGTATGAAGAGTTGTATAAAAGGTTTGACACTAAGGAGGGAGAAAAGGACCTGTTGGCTAGACAGAGGGACCAAGCTAGTAAAGATGTGCAGCAGGTAAGGGTGATAAAAAATAATGAGGGAAAAGTACTCACAAGCAAGGAGGGTGTGTTGATCAGATGGAAAGAGTACTTTGAGGGGTTGATGAATGAAGAGAATGAGAGGGAGAGAAAGTTGGATGATGTGCAGAGATAGTGAATCATGAAGTGCAGTGGATTAGCAAGGAGGAAGTAAGGATAGCTATGAAGAGGATGAAGAACGGAAAGGCTGTTGGTCCAGATGACATACTTGTGGAAGCATGGAAGTGTTTAGGTGAAATGGCAGTGGAGTTTTTAACTAGATTGTTTAATGAAATCTTGGAAAGTGAGAGAATGCCTGAGGAATGGAGAAAAAGTGTTTTGGTACCAATTTTTAAGAATAAGGGTGATGTGCAGAGCTGTAGTAACTTAAGAGGGATTAAACTGATCAGTCACAGCATGAAGTTATGGCAAAGAGTAGTGGAAGCTAGGTTAAGAAGGGAGGTGATTATTAGTGATCAGCAGTATGGTTTCATGCCAGGAAAGAGCACTACAGATGCGATGTTTGCTCTGCAAGTGTTGATGGAGAAGTACAGAGAAGGTCAGAAGGAGCTGCATTGTGTCTTTGTGGATTTAGAGAAAGCATATGACAGGGTGCCTAGAGAGGAGTTGTGGTATTGTATGAGGAAGTTGGGAGTGTCAGAGAAGTATGTAAGAGTGGTACAGGATATGTACAAGGGTAGTGTGACAGCGGTGAGGTCTGTGGTGGGAGTGACAGATGCATTTAAGGTGGAGGTGGGATTACATCAAGGATCAGCTCTGAGCCCTTTCTTATTTGCAATGATGATGGACAGGTTGACAGACGAGATCAGACAGGAGTCCCCATGGACTATGATGTTTGCAGATGACATTGTGATCTGTAGTGAGAGTAGGGAACAGGTGGAGGAGACCCTGGAGAGGTGGAGATATGCTCTAGAAAGAAGAGGAATGAAGGTCAGCAGGACTAAGACAGAATATATGTGTGTGAATGAGAGGGTGGATAGAAGAATGGTGAGGATGCAGGGAGTAGAAGTGGTGAAGGTGGATGAGTTTAAGTACTTGGGATCAACAGTTCAGAGTAGTGGTGAGTGTGGAAGAGAGGTGAAGAAGAGAGTACAGGCAGGATGGAGTGGGTGGAGAAGAGTGTCAGTAGTGATTTGTGACAGACGAGTACCAGTAAGAGTGAAAGGGAAGGTCTACAAGAGGGTAGTGAGACCAGCTATGTTATATGGGTTGGAGACAGTGGCATTGACAAAAAGGCAGGCGTCAGAGCTTGACGTGGCAGAGTTGAAGATGTTAAGATTTGCACTGGGTGTGACGAGGATGGACAGGATTAGGAATAAGTATATTAAAGGGTCAGCCCAGGTTGGAAGGTTTGGAGACAAAGCCAGAGAGGCAAGATTACGTTGGTTTGGACATGTGCTGAGGAGGGATGCAGAGTATATTGGGAAAAAAGATGCTAAGGATGAAACTGCCAGGTAACAGGAAAAGAGGGAGGCCTAAGATAAGGTTTATGGATGAGGTGAGAGAGGACATGTAGGTGGTTGGTGTGACAGAGCAAGATGCAGAGGACAGGAAAAAATGGAAACAGTTAATCTGCTGTGGCGACCCCTAACGGGAGCAGCCAAAAGTAGAAGAAGATTCAGCTTTATAAAATTACCAGGTAACATGCTGAAGCAGCAATCTCTGTGATACCCCCCACTTGTAAAAATGTTTCTTATCCAAAAAAGACCTGCTGCCTGACAGCAACTATCTACTTGTTTCATGGGGAGGACATGATCAAAGTAAAAAATGAACAGCAAACAAGAAACAAGCTCAAGATAAATTGCTTAAAGGATTACTGCACAAGTTATGGACCGCACATGATAGATTGGCATTCTGTTTTAGTTTACAGGTAAAGCCTGCAAAGATGACTGCAAGTCTCCAACAAATGTAATGAGCTTCTGAAAATACTGTAGCCCTGTCCTTTATTACAAATACTGTCATATGCATTTCAATACCTAAGGCTTATATGTTATCTAGTTATGTAAATATTCTCTGCATGGCAACAACGAAAAGGCTTTCAATGTTGGTAATTCTTTAATAGTATGCCTATTAAAGCTTACTTGCATCTTACAATCTCCAACAAGCTTACCTGATGATCATTAAAGCATTGCTACTTAAGCACAGAGAAACAGGGCACTGCAACAGCATGCATTTTCTGAATAATAAGAAGCATAAATCAACAGTATAAAAATATGACAGAAAACCAGAACATTCTGCAAAATCAAAGACAGATGAAAAGCCACTGTCGTACTCATGTCTACCTTGGATGGGGGAATACTCTGCACACTTACACTGCATAACTGCACCTTGCCTTGCTTGGACACATCCAGAGCCACTACAATGGGTAGTGGGGTGCAACAAGTATGTCAGAATTTGAAATGTCTCTGACCGTGATGGCTCTGACACTCATACCTTTCAACCTCAGAGCAAGAAATCTGGACAAAGCCATACATAAAAGTGGGACACAGGCCCAGAAATAAGGACAATTTTTAAATATTTCTCTTATAAACTTAGAAAGATAATAGAATAGTATTAGGTCTTGCATTAGTACGAATTTTCTGAAGGGTATGAAATCTAAACTCAAATGTCTGCCATTATTTTCTAACTTCAGTCTTTAATGATTTGCCACTAATTTGCCAGAAAACCACAATTTTATGAAAAAACAGACCAAAAATGTGATGCAAAAATATAAAATTGCTACACAGTACAGCTGGGAACCTGTCAAAGAAGGGACACCTTTTTAATATTAGTACTGTTAACTTGAGCAGCTGACAAAATAAGAGCATCTACATGCATTTCTGAAATAAAAGCAAGCTATAACTCTGATCATTACAGTTATTTATAATTGTAAACCTTCCACGTTTTATTCCAAAATTGCCATTTTGCGGAGGGATTATTAGGGGGAAGCAACATTTTGAGCTAAAATTGGGGACGGTTGAGAGGTTTGGATATTCCTAATTCTATAAAGTGATTCATTTCCACATATCTCTCAAATTCTTAATGCAGGAAATCTGGACAAGGCCAAATATATTGGGGGAACATACAAACAGTTCTAAAAATTGCTCTTGTATAAACTTAAGACAGTTGATAGAATAACAGGTCTTGCTTTAGCATGCGTTTTTCTGAAGGTTATGACATCTGAAACTCTTCTGAAGGTTATGACATCTGAAACTCAATGTCTGTCATTATTTAGTGACTTAATTCCTAAATGATTTGCCAGAAAACCACAAATTTTATGAGGAACAAACCAAAAATAAGAAGCAAAAATCTATTCATTCTGCAAAAATCTGGACAGCTGAGAGGTATAGTTCAGCCGGGACTGTCTGAGTTTGCTGCCCTTCCCCCCTCACAAACTCATGGTCGAATGGAGCCACCCCCCCCTGCAGCCATTCCAATGTCCCATTCCTTTGTTATTTCTCCCCATTTACCATAAACACTGTAATGTGCATACTGTTTTACTTCTGCGATGATTTGGATTTCATTTGAAAGTTTTATTTTGCATTTTACAACACAAACCCTAATAGATATCTGCTAAACAAAGCAATGCAGTCTCACAATGAAAATAGACTTAGCATTAAAACTTATCTGCCCTTGAAACTCACATTCATTGAAACAGCATTGAAACCCACATTCAAAGAAAATACATTTTGCCAGTGGCAGATAAAGATTAACTTTGGGTTGTTTTCAAATCATAGGCCCGTTGAGCACGAAACATACACATGCTCTTTGATACACCTTCCTGATTGTATTAAATTATATAAGTTGTACAGTAACAGTACAGTTGCTAGACAGCATTTTAAATTTATTGTTTTGAACATTTTTCCAGTAAACAATGAAACAAAATGCATGCACCAATAATGACAAAACTGCCCAACATTTCCATCATAAAAGTCTACTCAAACTTCTATAGTCCACAGTTTCAGTAAATATGCACAATCTCTGAAGAAGTAAAAGCCATCTAAATAATTCCACATTAAAGAAATCTGTAACTAATGAAGAGGTTGCTGCTAGCAAACAACTTTATATGTCATTGTTTCATTTACAAATAAAGTGCCTATTGCCCTTGAGGAATAAATTATCTATGTTGCATTAAAAATCGATAAGCTAGTAATATTACAATAGAGAATGGATGGCAAACTAACAGGTTCATAGTTACTAGGTATCTTTGCCAAAAAGGACTGCAGCATCCACCCCCTTTACAAGGCAGTACAGTATCAGCAATGCATCTACCTACTGTGGGAGTAGAACCCATACCCTTCTGCATCAAAAGCAAGTACACTACCTGTTGTGCTATTAACAATGCAAGCAGACTCAGCATAAGCAGCACAAAACTTTTGTTCCCCTGCAGCTTTCAGCTCCTTGTGAAATCTACTTGACACTCAGCTGTATCTCTGAACTTTGCAGAACAAGAAATCTGGAAAAAGCCAAAATTTATTGGGGGGACAAAAGCCCAAAAACTAGGGACACATTTTAAACATTGCTTGTATAATGTAACAAAAACAACCCAATATAAATAAGATACCTTTGCAGAAAAGCACAAAAAGTCCATAAATAATGAAGAAAAAGACTGCAAAGGAATGGCTCCAGTTCAACAAATTTGAATACATGCAATGGGATGTATCCAAAATATACAATTTTCTTCAAGCTCCAAAAAATAAACCAAAAATCTGAAATCCAGTATTACAAAGCTTTAATGGTACACAAGCACTCTCACAGGTTGCTTCTTCAGGTGTATAACATCAATTAAAAGACACACCTTATATAACCCTAGAAACAGTCACATGACTCTGGTGCATAAAATTTAAAACCATACACACAAATAACATCAAGCAACATCTTAAAAACATTTAATACTATGTAATTACTTACACTCAAAATCTTAAAAATGCACATAACATCATACTTCATCTATTCAAAGGTCTTTTCTTCAACACAGGTCTCATGGGTACAGAATCATTCAGACCATGACCTGAATTTGCTCTAAGTCTTACTATCCACTCTGCTTCTTTTTCCTCAGTCCTGGCCTTAATATCGCCTCCCCTAACATCAATATAAGTTCTCCCTAAAACAAGAAATTTAAATGAATGCTGTTCATTTGTGGCTGCTACATGCTTCGCCAATGCATTAAAACTACTTTTCTTCTTTATGTGATACACATGCTCCCTAATTCTATCTCTAAGGGGGCGATCCGTCTTCCCTATATAAAATATATTGCATATCTGGCACGTAGCTAAATAAACATGTGAGGTATCACATCTTGCACTGACTCTCAAAACAAAAATCTCACCAGTGTCAGGGTGTTTGAAATGTGTCTCCTTAGAAATAAAATTACAAAAATGACATTTTCCACATGGTGTGGTATTCTTTGCCCATGTATCAAATTTTGATTTTAATTCTCTATCTATACATAATCTTCTTTTCAAACACTTTTTATTTTTAAAAGATAACTGTGGATTCATTCCAACCAGATCTTTAATTTGACCATCTGTGGTCAATATATTCCAGTGTTTATTAATAATATCAGTGTATATTTTGACATCTCTGGAATAGCTTAAACACATTCTAAGTTTGTCATTTCCTAGATGTTCCTTTCTATTTACAGTTTTCTTAGAGAAGTATGGTTTGGCCTTAGTTTCTCTTCTTCTCACAACTTCTTCCATATTTTTCATGACCATTTTCTCATCGTACCCTCTCTCTAAAAGTTCTTTCCCTGTCAGTTCTAATTGATTTTCATAGTCATTCTCCTTGACACTCAGTCTTGATGCTCTTAAGAATTGATTTTGAGCTACGTTTCTAAATATAAATTTAGGGTGCATGGTATCTCTGCTCAATAACTTATTAGCATGACAAGTTTTCCTATAAATTCTTGTACTAATTTTACCTACACTATCCTTTTCTACATAAACATCTAAAAAACTAATACCTGATTGTGAATAATCCATAGTAAACTTAAGAAAACCTGTAGAATTATTAATAAATTCTAAAAATTCATTCAGTTGATGGACAGTCCCTCTCCATAAAAAGAAGAGATCATCCACAAATCTCCTATAAAACATAACCATTTCATCATATTTACCTCCTATGATATGTTCCATTTCCCATTTGAACATGACAGCATTAGCATAACTATTGGCACATGGGGTGCCCATTGCAACCCCATTTTTCTGCCAATAGATCTTATCTAAAACAAAAATATTATTCTCAAGAACAAGTTTCAGTAATCTCTGTATCAGCTCTATTTTTGACTATTAAACTCATCATTCATTTCTAATAGATGTCTCACATTTCTAATACCAATACCATTTGGTATAACTGTAAATAATGATGCAACATCCATTGCCACAAACCAATATTCTTCAGACAAACATCCCTCATTAGTAAAATCAAACAAATCTCTAAGAAAGTGCTCAGTGTCTTTTAAAATATACTTTGACCTATTAATTATTGGTCTCAAATTTTTCTCAATAAAAATAGATGCTGGCTCCGTACACCAATTCTTCCCAGCCACAATGGGCCTCATGGGTGGTCTGGTAGAATTTTTATGAAGTTTGGGTAAACCCTGTATTTTAGGAATAGTGGGTTCTGAGGTCAAAAAATATCTAATCATATCATTGTCACAAAGTTCAAGTTCTTCTAAGTATCTAATTTCTTTCTCAACATTCAAAATCATATTTTTACTTTGTGTAGATGTAATCATTTGATAAAATACAGTATTATCTAACATTTCAGACATAAGGTTGTCATAATCCATTCTGTTCATGATAACTGTTTGCCCTCCCTTGTCTGCTGGTCGAATTACTATAAATTCATTATTCTCTAAGTCATGCATTGATTTAACTTCTTCTTTGCTTAGATTGTGCCATTTTCTACATTCCCTAACATGTTTTTGCTCATAAAACGTTTTGTAAATATCAGAAATGCAAATCTGTTGAAAAGCATTAATTAAGGTGCTTTGTTTCGGTATAAAAGACTTGGTTTCCTAAGGCTGCTATCACACATACCCTTTCCATCACTAAACATTGATTTTAATGTCAAATTTCGTGTAAACAATTTTAAATCAAAAATAATTTCAGTGATATTCATATCCATTGCTGGTAAGAATGACAGTCCTTTCTCTAACACATTCACTTCAGATTTAGTTAAAATATGATTCGATAAGTTCACAACTAATGTCTTACTTGTTGAAAGGCTTTCTTGATTGTAAAAGGGCTCACAGGTCCTTCTTCGGGCTTCCTCTTGTTCCTTACCATACTTCTCCCTCTCTGTTGTCATCTGAATTGTCCTCTCCCTGCCCTGCTTAACGATCTTTCTCTTACGGGCAGAGGGAAATTCAATCCGAGGGGACCAGTTCCCTTTAAAAAAGAAACTGGATTATCCTTGGCATTAGTAGAAGTTTCAATCACAGGTTCTGCCTCATGGTGTACTTCAACATTAACTTGAATCGTCTTCTTTTTTGCTCCCATGTTGTGCGTCACCACTGGATTCAAAATGCTAGAAGTCAACACGTTCAAGCTGTTGTCATCTACAGGACGCCCATCACCTTCTGACTGCCCAATCAGTGTATCTGTATGGTCTGAGGACCATGAATGGGAGAATATTTCTATTCAAAATCTGTGCCACAGAATTAGAATTATTAGGAACTGAGTGTGATTCACTTTCATTTATCTCTCGTGGCCAAGTGAAGATATGACCCAAAGAAAAATCTTTGCGGTCTCTGTACAGTTTCTTCAATTTAATCTGTAACAGTTTTCTGGCATACGCTGCTAAATTATCGACTGTATCAGTCATTGGTTTCATTAATGTCTCAGTAGCATAGGTTTTACACATATCCATATATTTCTTCTTAATGCTGTCTCGGACTTTTATCTCTTCTCTTTCCGCCGCCATAACTAATAACTTTAAATATCCCAAGCTGGTATTAATATTAAGTTGCTGCCATTCGCTCAACAATATGGAATCACAGTCTATTTGAGCAGGCATTTTGAGCACTCTGAGACCACGGGGTATTACTTTCTCAGCTAAACATGCTTCCAAATGGAATTTCTCATATTGTACACGTTTTAGCTTGAACAAATCTTTTTCTAATGACAGTAATTCACTTCTCATTGCCAGATAATCAATATTTAAATGTTCTGCTCCTTCAATAACTGTGCTATTACAAAACAAAGAGTTGTCTTCTCTACTCAAGCTTCTATAGTCCACCAGTTTCAGTAAATATGCACAATCTCTGAAGAAGTAAAAGCCATCTAAATAATTCCACATTAAAGAAATCTGTAACTAATGAAGAGGTTGCTGCTAGCAAACAACTTTATATGTCATTGTTTCATTTACAAATAAAGTGCCTATTGCCCTTGAGGAATAAATTGCCTATGTTGCATTAAAAAATTGATAAGCTAGTAATATTGCAATAGAGAATGGATGGCAAACTGATAACAGGTTCATAGTTACTAGGTATCTTTGCCAAAAAGGACTGCAGCATCCACCCCCTTTACAAGGCAGTACAGTATCAGCAATGCATCTACCTACTGTGGGAATAGAACCCACACCCTTCTGCATCAAAAGCAAGTACACTACCTGTTGTGCTATTAACAATGCAAGCAAACTCAGCATAAGCAGCACAAAACTTTTGTTCCCCTGCAGCTTTCAGCTCCTTGTAAAATCTACTTGACACTCAGCTGTATCTCTGAACTTTGCAGAACAAGAAATCTGGAAAAACCCAAAGTTTATTGGGGGGGACAAAAGCCCAAAAACTAGGGACACATTTTAAACATTGCTTGTATAATGTAACAAAAACAACCCAATATAAATAAGATACCTTTGCAGAAAAGCACAAAAAGTTCACAAATAATGAAGAAAAAGACTGCAAAGGAATGGCTCCAGTTCAACAAATTTGAATACATGCAATGGGATGTATCCAAAATATACAATTTTCTTGAAGCTCCAAAAGCCCAAAAACCAGGGACACATTTTAAACATTGCTTGTATAATGTTGGAAAGTTGCTAGAACAAAATGCTGTATTACCACCATACATTTCAATGCCAAGTCTTGAACCCAGGGGACCCTGTGCAAAACAGTTAGAGCAACATACCACTATGACAAATCAGCTGTTTTGTGAACGACAGGAAGACTGAAACTTAAATGGCTACCATTTAGTAAATTCAGTTCTCACCATAGCTTTCAACCTCATAACAAAAAACACGTGGACAAAGCCAGTAATGGAAGAATACAGCCCCCAAACATATTCAGTGAATTCAGTTCTCACCATAGCTCTCCACCTTAGCACAAAAAACCTGGATGAAGCCAATAATGGGGGAATACAGTCCCAAAAATAGGGAAAATGTTCAAATATCCATGTTATAAACTTAGAAAATTGCTGCAATAAAAGGTTTTGTGTTACCATGCACTTTCTGAAGAATATGAAGTCTGAAATTCAAATGCCCATTATTTTTATTTAACATTTGTTACCCAGGAAAGTCTGACTTGGAACAAAAGCCAATTTTCAGCAGAGCAGGGACAAATACTCCAGACGCATGTCTTTGTAAGATGGTAGAACATGCAGACTCCACACAGAAGGCACCACAGCCAAGAATCAAACGAGAGAACCTGTAGCTGTTAGGCAACAATGCTACCAGTGCACCACTGCACTACTGACTTACTTTGCAAGTTAAAACAAACATACAGAAACCACAGATTTTATGAGGAACAAAACAAATATGAGGCAAAAATCTGCAACCTTTTTAAAATTGTTGGTGGGTAGGGAATTCAGGCCATTGCCACCTGCACCCAAGGTACAGAGTTCAAGCCTGAGTATTCTCTACTTACCACCATGTGTTCTCTAGCCACCAGTGTATAGCAAGTGGGGCATTACACACACACACACACACACACACACACACACACACACACACACACACACACACACACACACACACACATTGGTTTCCTTCTTCATAGCCCATCCTGATTCCTGAATTAAATACTCCACAGCAGCCCTGGATTCACACACCTTACTCAGGTCACAGCAGCAGTCAGGCTTCCTTCTCCTTAGCCCATGCAAGCTAATGGCTAGTTTCCTGGATTTGTGAGAGTAGGCTGGGGTTTTCTGGCTCTGTGAGAGTAGGCTGCAGGCTCCAGCCTGCTGGCGATGCAGTCCGGTGTCCTTACAGTCTGTGCGATGACAGACTTCTGGGCTGCAGGGCAGAGATGCCTGCCTAACACAGCAGTCTGGAGTTCTGTGAGTAGAACTCCAGGCACGCATCCGTGGAGTTCTGGGACTCGTGATTTTTTTTTTTTATTTCAGGTTTTTATTTCTTTTCTTTTTTCCTTCTACAGGTGGGGGGCTGCAGTCCTGCAGTCCTATAGCATGAGCCACCCCTGATATACTGTGCTTTGTCTGCACAGTCCTTTCAAGTTGATCATTTATCTGTGGATATTTTCAGCTAGAGTTCACATGATGGAATTTACACCATTTTAAGAATATCCAGGATTCTATAAACATCTTGTGTGCAGTTAACAGGTAGTAGCACATTAGAAATCCAAAGTCCTGAAAACATGACTTTAAGTTACTTAACTATTTCTCTGCTTGTAATAACTTTGTTTAGGCCACACTTTTCTAGCAACTTCTTAAAGCATCTGCATCCCTGGATTATCCTCAACATACTGCTGAAACTTATTCAACTTGTCTTCAGCAATAAGCAGCTTTGGAATTATCCATTTTGACTTTTATTTCCTATAATGCAAATCATCCCTGCCAGGTATAAATAAATCAACACATATGTTGTCTACATATCTTTTCCTGGTTTATACTTCACAAGTAAGCTATGCTTCATTAATCTCAATATCATTCTCTATAGTCTTTAAGACATCTTGCTTCTTATATATAAATATATATATATATATATATATATATATATATATATATAGATAGATATGCAGATTTTTTTATGGATGTAGTCATATAACTTGAAAAACTAATCTGCTGCACACATCTTTCTGACATCAAACTGCATGAAACCAAATAACAACCAGTATTCATACTCAGTTTACCCTTATCCCTGGTTTGCATCAAACACAGAAATGTGTGTGTGTGTGTGTGTGTGTGTGTATCTATCTATATAAAACATTGCAGGCACAAAGTAACATATTGTAGCTGAATTGCATGAGCCATTCTTTACAATAATTGTAATAATCTACTGAGATAAGCAACTGATTATCCTTTTTTCTTGAATCATTTGCGTTTATATTCTTTAAAACAGACAGGTACTGTATTAATTATGCATGATTACTATGTAAACGTTCCTCTTTCCTAACTTTCAGAGGAAGATGATTATAGCTACATGATGAGGGGCAAGTCCATCATAAGCATGACCTTTTTCATGTCCTCTAAAGAACTAGTTATAACAGGCCTTTACCACTGATTTATGAACAAGTCCTGCACAAAATGTTTATGGAAAATTCATGAAGATGAGGCATGTTGGAAATAATTGGGCTCTAGTAGTAATTATAGTTTGGACTTTATCTGAAATATAAGCTGAATTAAATTCAATAAAAGTAATGCAATTTCCTGCTTAGAGATTGGTACAGAAATGCCTATAGCTTTGCTTGCTGCAGGTATAAGCAAATTAGATGGTTTGTAGCACAGATTAAGCTGTCTTAGGACTCAGTCTATATAGGATTCAGTGTGGTAGTTAAATAAAAATATCTTACTTAGCTAGACACTTAAGTAGTTGTAGAACTTGGGAGACAGGAGCATTGAATGGGTCTTAAAGTCAGACTGTGTTAGCATCCTTAAGTATTTACTACTGACATGGCATATTCTACTTCTTCATTTGTGCAAAATAGGCAGTCCTCTTATCCATAACCTTTCTAAAGTCTTGTAGATCACCGTAAATACTGTTTAATCTGTTTTCACAAGAATAACCAAGTTCAGTAGGTTCAATCTGTTTTAAACCCAAACAGTCCATGTGTTTCATCTCCTCCCAGTCTCTATATTCCCTGGAACTTTCCTTAAGGCATGCACTACTCACAGTATAGCACATTCATAGCTTCATAGATAGTTACTAGACATACAGTCTAGAAGACCACTGATAGACACAGTCCAGTCTTCCAATGGCTGTGGAGCACTGCCTGGTTTAGTGACTTAGTTAGAGTCATGCAGTAGATGAATGAAGGCTAAAGGAATCAATCTCTGAACTACATGGAGCAGCCCATTAACTGCTCATATCCTTGATCCCTTACATTAATTGTCAGATCCTTCTGAATACTATAAAGTCCTCACAAACAGAAGCAAATAAATGTTCATAGTCTTTAAGCAAATCATTAGGTTATACATTTTGGAAACCACATGCGAATTTATATCACCATGCCTAGCCACTGATAAGCCATACAAACCAAACTGAAGTAATACTCACTAAATGAAGGATCATTGAATCCCTTATTTTTTTCCATATTCAAATGTAAGTGCTGTTTTACCCAATAGTTTTACATGATGACAAGAGTTAGCAAAAAAGTTGTACTTCAATGGTTTCCGTTTACACTCTAAAATTCTATGCTTTGAATTTTGAACAGGAATGACATTAGGCTCTACACACATGGCCATTCTAAGCAGTGCTCTGTTATTATTCATTTTAGAACTTTCCTTCCTAAATTTACAGCTGATTCTCTTCATCACATTTCTTTACTTTTATCTTGCACTGTGCGCATTCTCAACACAAATCTTACCCATAAACAATTCATTTCTATGGTTTTGTTCCAGCACATGCAGTCTAACTGTAAATGCATTGCTTTTTGTTTATACACTTTAGCAACTGTTATTGCTTTATTTACAACTCCTACACAGTTGATTAATTGCTAATTTATTTTTATCATGCTTTTTGTTTTACCACATGCAAAGTTCATCAGCAAGACACATTTCATGCTTCATATGCTTAACAAAACTTTTCACAGCTCATTTAGTCAGTTTTATTCAATTTCGACTTTACATCTCACATGTCAGTGCAAATACTTTAAACGCTTCTGTTTGTTCATCAAACGGTGGAAAAGGAGTTTTAATGAATTCTGCCCATGTTGTTTACTTTATTCAATGTTAAATCTAATCCTCTCACTGGTCTCCCCCTAACTGCTCATTGCTGATGCCAGACATGATTGTTTCATGCTAATAAATCATTTATTTCATTTACTTTACAGAAGTTAACTCATTTCTTTAATTCAGAAACATGGACAGCAATAGACCAGCTGAGGCTTGTACTCTCTTGAAGAGCATATGGTGCAGGTACTGCAGATTTTTCTTCAGTTCAAAGTAACTCTGAAAGTTGTGTTTTATCCATGAAATATTCTGTCTCAAAACTTAAATTAATTTTAAGCTGTAAGGATTTCTTCCTTTGCAATGTACAGAAACCTAGCATTATGTAACTTTTCAGGTTGCTCAGATATTCCTCTCACAGCTATTAATCAAAATTCTGAAGCTACAATTTTCAGTGTTCTCACAAATTACCCTGGAATGAAAGATTTTATGGTGGCTGCATCTGTACCATTGATCCACTGAATGAGAAACAAACTTTATTTTCTGACCCCCCGATAACATGTTACATTTGATATTCAAATACCAAATCCAGAAACTGGAATATGCAGAAAGCAATGTATACTCCACTCTATTTTAGCGTAATAAAACCTTTAATCCATGCTTTCATTAAAAAACTTCATCAGAATATAATGAACATACAAAACCCCACAATTTAAAACCACTATGAATATTCATCCCCACCAATAGGCACATTACTTCAATTAAACAATTAATCCATTAAGATTCAGAAACAGGATGTTATTTCCTTATATAGGCTCTTTGGTCTTTTTAAAAAAACATTTAATGTTAACAGCATAATTTATGCCAGGTTCTTTGTCTAAATGTAATCTAATTTGCCATAAAGTTTCTCTTTGTTCAAAATATGTTTTAAAATCACCACCTCTTAAATCATTTTTTCCCTGCTCAAGAATGGAAAATACATTTCTTTTTATACTCAGGGCTTTTAATGGTGTGCTTGTAAAAAGCATTAGTTTTGTCTTGTTTTTTTAAAACTATAATAATATTCTTTTATTCTAACACCTAAGGACCTAGTGGTCATACCAATATAAAATGCTCCATACCATGGACAAACACCTATATAAATAATTCCTTTACTCTTAGGTTCATAGGTTTGTACTAGGCTATCTGCCATCGGGCATTTATAAGCCTAGCCAGAGTGTATGTGGCTTACACCACCCCTTAGGATGAGAATACTACGCCCTTTTAGGGTTTAGTTTACTATGCCTCTGTCTAGTAGTGACACAGAGATGACCCCCGGGGTAAACCTACGATCTCCCATCCACTCGTCGAGATTTCTCTTGAATAGAGTCAGTGAGGGGCTCTGCCTAACATGGACTGGGATTCTGTTCCAGAGTGTAGGGAGCCTCTGGGTTATGAATCTGTCCCTCCAGCACGTTCTATTTATTTCTGTGTTGAGGTTTAAGTCACTTGTTCTCATGGCTCTGATGGATTTGGATTTTCTGAGGTGGTGCATGTCCATTAATTCAGGATTGGACATGGCCTTGTACGTCAGGCACAGATCACCTCTGAGTAGGCGGTATGCGACTGAATAGAGCTGGAGTTTTTTCAGTCGGGCAGCATATGACATATGTTTAAGACCCTTTATCCTCTTGGTGAGGAACTTTTGGGGTCTTTCCAACTGCTGCAGGTGTCGGGTGAGATACATCCCAAACGGGGCATTGTACTCAATCATTGGCCTGAAAAGAGAAGAGTACAGGGGCACAATGACCTCTCTTGATCTAGTTGTGAAACCCTTCATGATAAGGTGGGCAATATAGAAGGTCTTCCTAACCACTTTGGCAATGTGAGTGTCAAATGAGAGGTTACTATCAACCTGGGTCCCTAGGTCCCTGATTACCTCTTCCGTACTTAATGGATTACCGCCTATGTGGTAATTTGTCGGTACCTTGTTTTTCCCAAAGGGTATGACTATACATTTTTTGGCGTTCAGCTTAAGGCCATGGCTCTGGCACCAATTATCCGTTTCTATGAGGCCTCTCTGAAGGATGTTTGTGTCTGCTGGAGTATCAATTATGGCGCCCAGTTTGCAGTCATCTGCGAACTTTGTCAGCCACAATCCTCCTATGTTTGCCTGTACCTTGGAAAAATAAATGCCGAACAAGAGGGGTCCCAGGACTGGGCCCTGTGGGACACCGCTTGTGACTGACTTAGAGTCTGACATAGCTCCAGCAACTCTGACCCTGTGGGTTCTGTCCTTGAGCCAGTTTGCAACCCATCTTGTGACATATGGGTTTACATTTAAGCTGGTGAGTTTGTCTATGATGCCCGAGTGGGGTATTGTGTCAAAGGCTTTTGCAAGGTCAAGGTAGGCTGTATGAACTGCCTTACCCTCATCAATGGCCTTAGTGACTGTTTCAAAAAAGTCGACCAAGTTCAAAAGGCAGGATCTGCCCTTGACAAAGCCAAATTGGGTAGGATCCAATGTCTGTAGGTCCCCAATGTCTTTGTTTATGAGTTCCATAATGATCCTCTCCATAGCTTTGCAGACCAGGCTCGTCAAGCTTATGGGCGGTAATTTCCAGGGTCCATAGAAGCACCACCTTTGTGAAGTGGGACCACTGTTGCCGTACGCCACTCTTTGGGTACGTATCCTGTAGTAAGGCTAAGATTAAACAGCAGCCTTATGTGTGGGTTTAGTTCCTCTTGAGTTCATGTAGCACACAGCCGGGACACCATCCGGTCCCATTGATGCTGTGTTTTTAGCTTTAGAGAGGCGGCTCTCACCTGGGCATCTGAGATGTTAGGGAGGCTACACTCTGCTGGGATAGTTATTTCTCCTTTTGGGGGCGGGGGGAGAAATTTGCACTGAACCTGTCTGCCAGAATGTTGGCAATGTCAGTGGGTTCAGTGTATTTTGTGTCATTTTGGACTAACTCTGAGCATATCTGGGAGTTTCCACCCAGGTTTCTAACATAGCTAAAGAAGGCCTTGTGATTGTCTTTTGTGTCTTTTGATTTTTCTCTCAAAGTTGGCCTTGGATGATTTTATGAGTGATCGTAGTTTTTGCTAGTACTGATCAGAGATGCCTTCCCTTTTAGGGATTTTGCTCTGTCATGTAGTAGCTTCCTCCTCCTGTTGTAAAGTTTGTTTATGGCTGGGGTCCACCAGACCGGGCGCCTGCCTTTGGCGGAATGGGTCTTGGTTTTATTTGGGATTGCATGATCCATGCATTCTTGAAGGTGCCCATAGAAGGCATTTGCAAAGGATTCAGCAGTGTGGGTTGTGGTTTCCACTGGCCCAGGGGCCTTGAAAGATACCACTTCAGTCTTAAGAAGTGTGAAGTTTGCTTTTGAGAAGTTCTTCACTGTGGTCATTTGTGCAGGGGTGGGGGATGTGGATTTCCAGTGAGATTAATTTATGGTCTGATCTTACCAAGGAGGGATGTACTTCCGGTGTGGAGCATTTTGTCCACATGTTGTGATGATCAGGTCTAGTATATTGTCTCCTCTTGTGGGAATGGTGACTAGTTGTTCCATTGCATTTGAGTTTATGAATTCTAGGAACCTTTGGGCTAGGGTGTTGGGGCTTGAGTAATGTTCCCAGTCTATGTTTGGGTAGTTGAAGTCTCCCAAAATGATGGTATTTGGAGAGACATTCATACTCTCCAGTGTCTTCAGGAAGGCTGTGTGGGGTTCCTGAGTTTGAGAGGGTGGTCTGTAGCATGCTACAAACTGTAAGGCAGTTTTGCCTATAGTTAGTTGCACCTGGATAGTCTCCGATGCTTCGTGCATTGCCACTAACCTGGAGGTGTGGGTATCTTTGATGAAAATGGATACTCCCCCTCCTTTTGTGGTTCGGTCCAAGTTTTGGGGCCGGAAAGCATGATATGAGGTAAAACCTGATAGTGCTGGGGTACTCTCAAGAGCCTTGAACCACGTTTCAGTCACTGCACAGACATCGATGTTCTCCATACTGAGGAGGGCTTGAGGGTGCATCTTGAGGTTTAGACTTCTGGCATTGAGCAGCATTACCCTTAGTTTTTTCCCACTTGTGTTTTCTAGGGAGGTAGGTTTGTCATTTGAGCCTTGCCTAAAAAAGGCACTATGGGGGTGGCAAGAGCCTTGGCCAATATCCGAAGCCCAGGGTGACAGGTGCAAGCCATCCCTTGCGAAGCAGAGTGGCTTGTCAAGCATGTCATGCCAAGCAGACAGACATTGGATCCCCTTAGAATGACACCAGTAATTAAGCCAATTGTTAAAACTGATCATTTTGTCTTTGTACTGTGGCATCATTCTTGGTGAGGGTAAGATGCTGCTCAGGGTCAGGGTCATACCGGCCTGGGCTACATAATCAGAGAGCTCCTCTATGTCTCTTTTCATGTAGTCCAGGAGGTCGTCTCAGGTCGTTCACACTGGCATGTACAATGACTGAGTCATATTTGTACTTGCTGTGGAGTGACCTGAGTGCTTGTGTTATGTGGCGGATTCTAGCTCCCGACAGGCAGCTTACTGTGACCCTCTCCTTGTTCAGTCTGGTGAGTGGGACGTCAGTGTGCCTGACTATGGAGTCACCTATTACAAGTGTGTCTGGCATGTTGTTTGGCCTTAAGGGCTGTGACTGTTTAGCACACTGACTTTGTGAACTATGTGTTGCATGTGCTATGTCTTGAGGTGGTGGTTGCTTGGGTGTCTGCTTTGGAGGCCTCTGTTGTTTTGGTAGATTTTTAATCAGCGCCTCCAAGTATGTTTTTGTATGTTTATGTGTTTGGTTTGCAGTTGTGATAGTTCTATGTGAGACTGGGTTGAAATGTCCAGGAACCTTAAGGGCATAAGGTAAATGTTCTAAATAAACAAAAGGACCTTCAGAGATATGTCTACAGATGTTACAACTCCCACATTTATACATACCCCGTCTTTTCTGTGTTAGATTCATGTTATGTGCTAACTTGTTTCTCTCTCTTCCAAAAATAGTTTTTAAATTAGTTTGATTTTTATAAAGCACTTGGGGTGAGTCCCCACAACTTGTTGTAACTCTTTATTCCCTTCTAGAATCTTCCAATTATCAGAAATTATTTTTCTAATGACACTACTAACTGTAGTCATTTCTAAACAAAAATAAGTTCAACATCTTCTCTGTTTTTGTTATTATTTTTGTTTGATGTTATTAATCAATGATTAAAAATGGTTGGATAATGTGTATCTCTTTTACTCATGATATAGTCTACATGTCCCTTTAACAATACCTCACTATACCCTCTATTTTTAAATAAATTTGTTTTATTCTGGACATTTGATTGTTTTTTTTTTTTTTTGGTTATTTGATATTCAAACATACACAGGTCTATATCATATGAGCGAATCACACAAATTGCAAATGCTCATAATATCGAATGTAATGGACCTCGAACTATATATTCCAACTCTGAGATCACAATACAGTGAAGTTAGGGCAAGTATCCCATTCTTCACTGTACCACAATCTCAGAAAAAGCACTTTGAGGTCTGGTACATACGATATTATGAGTGTTGGCAATTTGTGCGATTCGTTCATATGATATACACCCAAACATACACAGATAATGAATGGATACATAGATAGTTAAGTACCCAGCTTAATAAACATTTGATTTCAAAAGGGGCAATACATACAGGATATCAGTTCACATTATACATATGTGGTATCTCTTTTAGACGTTAAAGGCATTGAATCTCATAAAGATGCACGTATACAATGAATTTGGAGGTAACATTCAATAGCATATCAGGTCAAAATTGTAAATGGTCTTTGTGGAATAATGTAAAATAATTGTACACCTTCCACGTTTATTTCACAAAAATAAAAAGTGAAGAACACTGCCACTGTGAAATGTATCATTTCTGAAATAATAATAGGGGAAGCATCCAGCCTAAGTGAGTAGGGAAGATAAATTTTCAATTAAAAAGGTATATGGGAGGCTGAGAAGGACAAAAAGAGAGAAAGAGCTGCAATTGATGGGCAAAAGAAAAATCCCAATAACACAGCAAAAATTAGGATAAATATTGTAGATAACCTTTTCTGGGAATGGGTGAGAATGAAGTTCCAAATTGCTGCAGATCTAGGAAAAAATATAAAATAAGTTAATTTTATCTCTTTACACAGATAACACACAAAATGTCACCTATATAAGATATAAAATAGTGTGGGGGGGGTCTAGAACATGTATTTGGAAACCAGTTGAGCAAGTTTTGCTTTTACATGAAGTGGAATTTAAAATATTGGGTTCTAGTGCATATCAGGTTTGCCTCTGAATCCCCTTTCCACATATAATCAGCTCTGAGGTCACTGTAACATAGAATAAGTGGAATCCCACCTGCAGTGACCCATGATTGATTCTTCTGATTATGCATTTTCTGAAAGCTGGTTGTACCACAAATGTAATAGTTCTAGTCCATACTAATGATCATTCATTCATATGTATATTTTACCATTTATTTAATTTTTTACTGGGTTGGTCGTAATGAAGAACTCATATGCATGAAGGCCAAAAAAAAGTCCCAGTTAATGTTTGGAATAAAATAACTTATTTAATTTATTTGTTAGCATTTGTTTACCAGTAAAGTCTGACCTGACATGGCAGGCCCCTTTTCAAAGGTGGCCTAGAAAGATAACCTCCACAATTAAATCTTACTAGATGTCACACAATACAATACAGTTAAATAGATCCTAGATATTATCATACTCTACAGAATTACATGTAATTTTTACTAAGTATCAATGATAGCATTAAGAACATCCATTAGGTTAATAGACAGGTGCAATAGAATATCTGTAGGGCAGTACTACTAGACAGCAGACTGTATGGTAAGAATTTATAGGTGTAGCAAAGACACTGGATCTTCATATGAAAGACTAGCAGCTTAGATTTTGCAAAAAGATCAATAGGGTGCTATGGGTACAGGATAGATGGATACAGTTGTATCACTGTTTAGCCAGAAGAAGCATGGAAGGAGCATAGTTTGGAATCCAAGAGGTGGGTCCTATGCTTTGATTTAAAGTATTTTAGATTTATGATTTGTATTAAGTCTTATGGGAGAGTATTGCAGGATATGGATACATATGAGGAATACATTGCTACTCCATGTTTATTCTTTGGCCTAAGGACTTGGATTTGGCAAGATATATGTTCTTAGACCTCAGCAGCCTTGATGGGGAGTAGTACTACGGCATTACTCTCTTTAGTACTTGGCATTTATTTGGATGTTGAATTATACTTTGGGTAAGTTTAAGTTGACTGAATTTTGATAGCTGGGGAATTTTGGCCACTTTAGTTGGTTGAATGTAAGGTCACAGTGATGGATTTTACTTGGAAATTGAGTTACAATATTTTCTCTTTTATTATGGCATTGTTCTAGCTTTGTTAAAAGAGAAGAGTTGATATTTGTGAGTAGGGGATAGGTATAGGAGATAACTGGCAATAGATATGATAGGACAGTGCTCTTTCTAGACTGCAAGGTAAAGTGGGGAGATGCTTTGTAGAGAAGACCAGTTTTGTATGAGTCTTTTGATAGCAGTCTTTGCATTATTTTACTTGGGACTGGTTGAAGACAAAAAAAATTTGAGATACTGTTCTGAATGAACTAAAAAATATCTAATAAGCCATGTGTTCAATTCTTTAGTGCTGTAGATGTTACTTGGATGAAGTGGGAGTTGAATTGCTGAGTAATGTTTTGGCTTGTATCATTTGATAAGGGATTTGTATGGGTATTTTTTCCAGATTTCAGGATTTTTTTTAAGGCTGTCCACCTTTAGGGTTAGAAAAGTTATTATCTTGGAGTTGGGGGAAGACATTTTTTTGTCTATTTGGATGAGTTCCTTGGAAAGATTTCTCACCTGTCTGTATGTCTGCTAGGGGGGTTCAGTTTATACCATTGTTTCCATGCTTTATCTCTTTATTACATTGTCTGTTTGGGGTTTCTAGTAAACCAACAGGTTAGATTAGATCTGATACTTTTTTTCTTAGTGGAGCCTGATTATTGAGAAATTACAGAAACTAAATATTAACCTTTTCAAATGCTTGTTCTAGAGGTAATGTTATTAGGGAAGACCAGTTCATTTGCCTAAATGAAGAGGTAAACTAGGTTAAATTGAAATTTGTGAGGTTTTGAATGAGGTTGTATGGAGTGTTTTATAGCTTTTAGTGCATTGTCAGATTTCATATGCAGGATTATGATAATTTAGGGAGTCTGGATGTAACACTGTAGTTGAGAATTTGAAAGGGGCATCGATTAATATCCAGTAAGGACTGTATTCTGTTACTCTTTTTACTGAATGTGGTGGGAGAATTAATCATTTGAATAACGTTATATAGATTGATGGTGTTAGAACCTTCATTTTGAGCAGTCCAGTTATGTAAAAATGACCATGTACTGTATGTCTTGGGTCATATTATATGTGGTCCATAACAGTTTATCTTCAGTTATGGAGAAATTGGTATATGATGGGATGCAGATTTCAGTTACATACAGTGACTTCTTTGTGTTATGCTTTAGCAGGGCAAACTAAATTTCAGCTTTGCCAAATTTGGGCACTATATGAGGGCAGATGTACAGCTCTAAGGTGATAGCATAAATAATAGTTACTCTGTTACCTCTTCTGTTTAATCTGTCAGACCTGATAATAGTGTAGCCCTTTGGAAGAAATACTTCATTTTTAAAGAAGTAAAGGTTTGGTAGAGATTGATATCAAAGTATTTGCATTGACATTTGTAAGTGTTAATACTATGTCATACTTTGACATTAAGCAAAAAGTGCAGCATTACATGTTACAGCATATATGTTCAATAGGTTAGTCATATTCTTAATGCATTACACCTGAGTGATGCCCCCAGGGGTTTCTGCAGTTACATTCTACCGATGCCTCTTGGCATCAAATACTGCTTATTTATATTTGCATTAATGATTCCAAAACCATGGCTATATACAAAGGAGTAAAAGATTTCTTCGTAAAACTTGCACAATGCCAAATACAACAGTATTGCAATTTTACCTCTGTCTAGTGCAGGTAAACAGATTAATTGTTGTTCATGTAATATTGATATTGTCATAAATTTCATCTTTTTCTAAATGTTTCAAAAGCCAAGTCGCACAGACAAAACTACTTGAATTCACACGAAAGCTCTCAGTTGGATGAACAAAATGCTGCTAATATTATGTGTGCAGTTTGAGTGGTTGCTGAGATATTGTAAGTTGTTTATAACATATTGCAAACTTCATAGTTACTGTGCTTATTGTGACTTATAAAAAATCCAGTTTAAGACATACAACCTAAGAAATACTACCACTATAAAAATAGTTTGTGCTGAAGAGTTTGCTATTTACACTTCTGTAGTAACCTCTATGGTTCCAGAGATGTGAATATTTGTTTGAAATGTGTGGACATAATTTGATTCTATCAAAAATCTTAGGCTCCATACATTGGAAATTACAATGTAAACTTCCAGAGCTCTATTGGAGGCAATGAGTCAAACTTTAAGTGACTTATTTTATTTATTTTGGCATATCATAGTAATGACAATTGAATACGTATGACCATTGATCATACTTGTATGATAAAAGAGGAGTATTTTGTTTAAAACCTGCATAAAGCGACATAGTTCTAGGTTTCTGGAAAGATTACTATGTACCATAGGGAACATAACCATTGGAGCATTTCTTATCTAGTTTCAGAAAGGTGCTAGAGAGTGCAAGCAAATTTTCTACTACCACATTAGTCTACATATCATTAGCTAATAAGGTAATTATGCTGTCTAAAACTACTGAAAAAAACACAAAAACAGGACTAATCTCAGAAATGTACCCTTTGCTACTTCACCATTTAGGGTAGGGGACACTTATTCAGACAGTTCTTGTCTACTAATTGGAATCCTTTCATGCATTTTAATTTTCCTACTAACCCCCTGCAAGGTGCAGTATCAAAGGTGTTCCCGAAATTTAAATTTACTAGATCCAGTGTGAATACTAGTTAAACAGGATTTTCAGCTAAGGGCAAGACTGTCTGCAAATGCTTCTATGTTGATAGGTGCATTGTGCATAAGTGAGTCTGTTAAGAAATGGGTATCCTTTTAAAATCTTGGGACTCACATTGCCAAGTCCCAAAATGTGGAGACTAATTGGTAGAAAATCTGGACCTACATATACTAAGTCCAAGATTGCCATTATTAGGAATATTCTATTTTCTCCAAGTAATGGTGATCTTGGAATTGGTATATATAAGTATAGGAGTATTCGGGGCTTGTCCCTGAAAAAAAAGTTTAAAGGAGAAGAATTATGGTTAGTGTTTATTCCTCTGATGTACTTCTGATCTTTTTTCACTCTCTTTGGACTCAGCAACGTGAGTCTTGAGATTTCATTGAAGATCCTAAGAAGTATTAGGCATGATAAGATTTACTATCATTTATTCGAAGTGAAGTCGGTCGACGCCACTTCATTCGAAAATCGGAATGTCGACCGTAGGCAGTGTCGAACACTGATATTGCCAAAATACACATCTGCCCCTATCTTGATCCATGCTAAAACCCATCCTTAGGTAGCAGTCGACATGTATTTCGGCAATTCTGGTGTTCAACATTGTGAATTTCGCACAGTCTTGGTCGACCATGTGAACAATCGACCGAGTACATTTCGGGTATATGATAGTAAACCCATGATAACCATGATAAGAAGTATGGAGCTGTACATTGGTGTGATTTTTATGAGCATCAGAGGCAAAACTTGTTACTGTATTATAGGTGTATGATGATCTGTTAAGCAGTCAGTGACAAATGCTTATGAAGACCAGTTTAGCTTGTAGCAGATAAGCGTGAGTAGAATATAGCAATAACCCATGCTTGGATGTGGGTAATGCTGGATTTACCCATGGTTGGTGTAGTTTGGTCACTAGGGCTAAGCCTGAGTGGCCAAACAAAGACAACCGTGGGTAAATCCAGCATTACCCACACCCAGGCGTGGGTTATTGCTATTATATAATGACATTATTTAAGGGAAAAAAAATTACTTTTCTTAAATAATGGCATTGTATAATGCCTCTTTGCTGCCCTTCCGCAAGATGTCTGGTATTCTGTGGCAGTTCTGATGTACTGCTCATGCGTATGCTTACGCAGTACATCAGAGCTGTGGGCGAAAGCAACGGAGAAAGCAAGATCTCCGTTGTTTTTACAAACTGTCTCGCTATGTTAAAGGAGTTTAACATAGCGAGACAGCTTTAAAAAAGTAACGGAGAAAGCAAGATCTCGGTTGCTTTTTACAAAGTGTCTCGCTATGTTAAAGGAGTTTAACATAGCGGTGAATCTCCGTTGCTTTTTTTAAAGCTGTCCCGCTATGTTAAACCCATTTAACATAGCAAGACACCTTTAAAAAAAGCAACGGAGATAGAAAGATCTCTGTTTCTTTTTTTAAAGCTGTCTCGCTATGTTAAACTCATTTAACATAGCGAGACAGTGTGCAAAAAGCAACGGAGATCTTGCGTTCTCCGTTGCTGTAAAAAAAGAGTTATACTAATGAAAAAAGTCCGGGCGACCAGACATTTTGACATTACTGTAACTCTGATTTACAACGTGCACGCTGACCAATCAGCATGCACGTTTTGGAATATTAATGGGGGGGGTCATTGTATAATTAGTAATAGTCTAAATTACTGCTTCTGGATTAAAGTGAAGATAAGTCCTGTACATTAACCCCAGATGACAATATACTTTGTCTGATTGTTTCATTAAGAGTTCCAATAAAAAAGTTACTTATTTACTTACTTATTTACTTATGTTTATTGGAGCAGTACTTTGATCGAAAATGACCATATGCATGCACAGCCCAGGTGAACAGCATTCACAAGAGGAACATGAAAATGATTATACATGCAGTACCTGGAAAGATACAATAGAAGGTAGTTAAAATAAACAGTATTATTTGCATAAAGTAAAATTACCAATAGTTTACAGCACGTATTTGAACAAGTGATTGACTGGGAAATAGAAGAATTTACGATAAAGACAAACAAAAGAAAAGAAAAAGAATGGACCCACCAAACGTACTTCAACGAACTTTAATACATAATTTAAAACACAGACTGAGGGTTTACATGTTATTTATGTAAAGACTTCACCAGATTGGTTGTCTGCCATTCACAATACTCTTCGAGTACTAACAGTGCATCCAGTCACATTTAAACAGTAGAATAAATCATGATGTCACACAACTGCCAATGGCTACTAAAACTTTTTAAAGACAAAGTGCTTAATCCAATACTCAATACTCAAGTTATATTAAGTAATGCATAATAAACAAATCAATATTTTATGCACATGAACCAAACCCTTATGATAAAAACTGACACTTAAAATTGCACTGTTTGAACATGTCAAATAGCTGCTTTATTCCTTAGGACACTTGAAGGGGACACTGTGTCTTTAATTTCTGCAGCAACTGCTGCATTAAGCCTAAGTTGCCAGGTGAGTTCCTTGAACTCAAGACATGTTTCAAAATCCCCACTAAAGTTAATTACCATCACCCTATCAATAACAAAAAACAAACATTTTTGAAATTAGGGCAATCCTTAGTGTGTCTAAATAAGGCACTAGTGGTTTTCCTTTTATTTATATCATATATATGCTCATGGATTCTATCTTTGAATTTTCTGATCATTTTTCCTATGTAGAAAGCATCACAGGAGTTGGAAGCAGCCAAGTAAATTATGTGGGAGGCATTACAGTTACATCTGTCTGGGTATGGAATAGTTCTACCAAAATTGTTTACTACAACATCTTACAGGTCCTGCATTTGTGCAAAGTGCCATTACTCACTTTCGATTTTATACAACTAGTGGGTAATTCTAACAAGGTCTTAATATCCTTTTCTTCTGAGTACACAATCATTGGAGTAGTTACAAGAATCTTTTTTATCTCATCTGAGAAAACTTCATCCCAGTTCAGCCTCACAATATTAGTGAAACAAAAAAGATGTTTACTAAAGGGAACAGAAAAAATGGGGGTAGATGAATCAAACCTGCGTTATTCAGCCTAACTACGGTTAGTTCATCTATGTAACTAGTTGCACTAGATTTTATTTTCAAAATAGATGAAAACCTACACTGACGATGACCTATCACTTCAGTTCTAATATTCCTTAAGTGAATGGGGTATCCTTGTTCCATAAACATACAAATCAGACGATGTACCTCTTTTTCAAAAATATTGTCATCTAATATTAGTCAGGAAAACCTCACCATTTGCCCTTTTACTACAAACTTCTTTTGGTGGAAAGTGTGGCAACTATTAAAATGTATATATATATAATTAGAATAGAAAATGTCTCCTTTCTGTATACAGTTGATGAATAACACTGATTTACAAAAATCCTTCTCCAACCTAATGTCTTAATAGTTGGTACTGTTCATACCAATAGAATATGTAAATTTCAGGAAGGATGTTGAATTTTGCCACAAAACATAAAATGATTCCCATCATTCAGTGTTTCCTTTCCACAATATGAGCACATCATCTAAGAACCTGTATATCTGTGAACTAAGGATAGAAATTGCGGAGTAAAAACTGTCTTTTCTCCTGCATTGCTAATAATATATTGGCATACAAAGGAGCACAAGCAGCCCCGTTGCTACTCCCAAAATTTGATGGTAGAATTCTCCTTCAAAAATATATAGTTGTTATTTAATGCTTAATCAAGGAGAGTAGTTACTACCTGAATTTCCTGGATTGTTAAAATGGAATGATCGGAAAGGAACTTGTAAAATCATTTAATGCCTGTATTCTGGGGAATTACAGAAAACAGGTCCACCACATCAACTGTAATAAAAATGACATTCTCAACAAACTGTAACAAATTGAAATTCTCTAAAAAATGCCAAGAATCCTTTACGATGGGATCTGTACAGATGGTCGACTGCATCTTCCACCGAATCCCAATTTGGTGAGCATACTTGCGCAAAAGTGCTTTTCACCGAAGCAGCACTTTCGCGTAAGTATGCTTGTTGTTCCGGTCGTACTACAGTGCGGTAAGGGAAAATTCCCTTTTCCCCACTGTAGTGCAACCTCGGAGTGAGAATATTAAAGTAGGACAGTGTGGGGGCTTTCCCCCCATATCAGGGGGTGTAGGTGGGCTTGCACCCGTGCATTCAAGTAGATTTTGTGATTTTTTTTAGCATACTTTAACGAAAGCGCTTTTTTGATGAAAGCGCTTTCATTAAAGTGTGTTCAGTGGTAATGGATCTTTCTATCAAAAGTCCTAGATCCTTTACGATATGTGATTCTGATTGCAAAACTGTCTAACTTTTGAAATCCACATATTTTAAAAGGTTCAGCTATAGCACCTTTGGCTGACACGATTAGTCTCAAAGGGAGATCCATTGTACACTTATGTATTTTGGGGAATTACCGAATATAGATGCTATTTTAGGTTTGTTAACATTTAGGAATTCCCAATGATCATGCTCAATTTCTCCTTGTAAAATCATGTCCAACAATAAAAAATCTAACTTGGCATATGTGATGTTTATTTCATTTAGTGAAACTCTGTTGTATGTTCAGTCATTAGAAAGTAAATGAAACAGCAAAATGCATTAGCTAAACATATAATTACTGAGAGAAATCATCACTTTAAATTTAGAGTATTACAGCTAGTAATGGCTAATAGGAGAGGAGGCAACAATATAAATTATTTAGATTTAGTGGAGCTCTGTTGGATATTTAGATTACGTGCACACCTGTATCCTGACTTAAACAATTTTATAAGTACCAAGCCTGTACTTGAAGCACGTACATTGAAATGAAAATGAATTTGGAATATGAAGGAATTTTTTATATACCCACATATTCTTATATTTTATAGTTCATACATGATATTTCTTTGTACATTTACATTATACACATATATATTTATATATTTTTATATATGAGGGTTGGCTGTGAGTATATTCATTTGACATATGCACAGTAACTGATCTTATAAGATTGTTCATTAGGAACTTATATATATATTTATTTATTTATTTTATTTATTTATTTTACATTTGTTGACCGGGATAGTCCGACTGGATGCATGTCCATTTTCAGTGGAGGCCGGGGAGAAAAGCTCCAAGGGTAAGCAGATACAGTATTACATAATACCAGCATTACATATTACAAACAGACTATTTACAGAGATTACATAAGTAAGCAAGTTAAACAAGTTCCACAGGTTACAGTTAATCCTGAGTGCAAGTCAGGATTAAATTAAATTACACAGTAAACTGGTTAACAGATTTTTACACATTCTAGAAAGAGTTAGCCAGGCTTGATACATTGACATAGCCAGTTAAGTTAAGGGAGTGAGGCAGATAGAGTCTAGTTTTAAATTGACCTAAGGTGGAAAGTAAGGTAATATCAGCTGGAAGAGAGTTCCAGGATCTATCCAGGATATATATATATATATATATATATATATATATATATATATATATATATGTATATACACTCATTTATTTCAGATTTTGCTGTTACATTTTAGTAAGCATGTTTTATATATATATATATATATATATATATATATATATATATATATATATATATATATATATATATATATATATATATATATATATATATACCATACTGTCACATTTCTGATGTGGAATAATTGTATATATTTTATTTAATACAATGAGACATAACATGATGGTAGGGGTATATATATATATATATATATATATATATATATATATATATATAGGGTTATTTATAATTTATTGGTTATTTATATATATTTTTTATACCTTTTTTATATACCTTTTCCTTGAAGTTAATATATTATGTTTTATATTTTATATAATATGTTTGTATGAGACAGCTATATGTAATGAACAACTAGATGAATAAGTCAACTAGTATAGCTTTAAAGAGCTTTATTCTAGTTGAATTTGTAGCTAAATTAATGAGATGAATATTTAATTGATGATAGAATGATTGTTTTAGGTGTTTCTAATGGTATTCAAATGTATATATAAGGAAACATTTTTATTGTCTTGTGAGATCTGAAGAAGCGTGTTTTGATAACATGCAAAAGCGCTTATCTTTTTATCGTATGAAATAAATATTTGTTTTCTGCTCCATATCGTGGTGGTCCCATCCTGTTTGTTTTATATACTGCATTTTTTATTCTGGAGTTGGACCTTTGGGCTACAGCGATACCTTCTTTTGGGACTACTGATTTTTAAAATATAATCAATCCTGTTCATTATCACGACTGCTCCGCCTTTGTTGGGTTTCATTATTCGTAAACATTTGTCACTTGTAAGTGAATTTAGCATCCTTCTTTCTTCTAAGGACAGGTTATCTGAAAAGACAATCTTCATTTTGTGCAAATTTCAGAACTGCACTTCACACATTTTTTCAAACACTGAAACCTATGAGTTTGGAGGTGGCACAAACGTGTTCTTCCTACATAAAGGAAACTATATCACTGCAAACTGTAGCCACTTTGTCAGAAAATAATATTTTCACATTTAAACATCTAGTAAACAACTTCAGATGAAAAATAGCTTGAACTATATCTAAGTTAAAAACGAAGTATAAAACTAAATCCATTTTTAACAACAGATAAACATGCAGCCAACAATATTAAATCAGACAAGTTGAACATCTTGAATGAATCTTGAGTAGAAATGTCCATCAATTCATTACATCCACAAATGCATGTCAGATTCTCATCTTTCTGCCCCTGCCTCAAAAGTTCACAAAACTGTCCCTCCTCTGGGGTCTCAAATCGGTTCTGGAGCCATAGTTTATGTCCTTGTGCCAGTTGGCTAATCTCTCAGATCTCCAGACTTGGGGTTGATCTAAAAAAAAATTGTCATCATTATTGCCAAAATCATCTGTCACTGAATCCAAATGATCTCTTTTTGCAACAGTTCCATTAACACGTTGTTGTCCTACCACTGGATATACCCCCCCCCCCAGCTTGTATTCAGTATTGTCCGTCTGTAACCTTTGGGCCTTATGAGCTTTATTTTTCTTAATAATATCATCCACTTTGTGGAAAAAAATCATTATATAACTGCGTAATATTGGAAAATTGTAAATAATTTTTAATTGCCTCATTAAGCGTCCTTAACTCATTATCAAGCACTTTTGTCTTAAATTCATTTTCTCTAATAAGCAGTTTCAAAAGTGTGATACCCGTATCATTAAAAAGTTTCACTAATTCATAATGGAATGATGAATTGGGCTCCAATCCATTTAGACACTTCCACACATAAAGGCTCTTTGATACCCAATTGATCAATATACATTCGGACATATATGAATTCTCAAGTTGCAAGTTTTTAATCCTGAGCAGTTTCCTTTCAAATTGAATTAATTGCAACTTTAGGGAACGATCGTTTTGGTCCCCATGAGTGGAAAAAGAAAAACTAGCAGAGTGCAACCAACCATCACAATCAGTAGCACCAACACTGCTAGTTGGTAACTGGCCACAGTTCACATAACCTTGATTGGTTGCTGTATTACCACTGGCAACAACGTGTGCATAAGTCTGAGGTATTTGGCAGAATAAATCTTGACTTGGATTAAATGGCAAACTTCAGCAGGTCCTGTAGAAGAGTTTTCACCTTCAGGCAGGGAAGGAGTTGCATATTTGAAAATTTGTTGATGTAGTAATGTAAGATCTCCAGGCAGATCCATGATACAGTAATGCAAGTGAAAAACAATTCCATAAACTAGTAGTACAGGGGTGTCCATCCAACACTATCAATAACCAAAATGAACTGCAAAACCACAACTAAAACAAACAAAAAAAAGAAAGAGTGGAAAGGGTGCACCAAACGTACCTCAATGGTCTTTAATACATAAGTTAAAACAGACTGAGCTCTTTCATCTTATTCACATAAATACGTCATCAGAGTGGTTGTCTGCCATTCAGAATACTCTTTAAATGCTAACAATGCATCCAGTCACATTTAAAACAGCAGAATAAATCATGATGTCACACAACTGCCCATGGCTACTAAAAACTTTTTAAAGACAAGGTGCTTAAGCCAATACTCAAGTTATATTAAGTAATGTATAATGAACAATAAATATTTTATGCATATGAACCAAACCCATATGATGAAAACTGGCACTTAAAATTACAGTTTGAAAGTGTCAAATAATAGTTGCTTTCTTCTTTAGGATGCAGGGACACTGTCATCACTAATTCCTGGAGCAACTGCCGCATTAAACATAAGTTGCCACGTGAGTTCCTTGAACTCAAGATATGTTTCAAAATCCCCATCAAAGTTAGTTACCATCACCCTATCAATAATGAAAAACAAAAACTTCTTGAAATAAAGGCACTCCCAAGGTGACCATTTTGTTACAGGGCCTAAACTAGGACACGAGGGCCGCCCTGGGAAGCCAGGTCGGCAGTCCCATTCTCCCAGCCCCCATGGGAGTGGAGCTAGGGCAGCCATCTCATCTCACACTGGGGCAGAAAGGTTGGCCTCCCATCATTCACTAGGCACTGTGGGGATGTCACTCTGTGAATAGCACCACCCAGAAGGCAAGAGGCCACATGCTAGGAGGCTTGCACCGATGCACATTAATCAGCAACTGGCACCGTGGGGGTGAGAGACTGAGGTGTTCCACAAAAAGTGCAGAGATGGGGGGACCCAGGGCCATCTCCCCTGTGAGTTTGAAAGCCCTAGGTGCAAGGCAAAGTGGAGAACCGGTGTCAGGGAAGTCTGTATGAGGGACTGTCTGAGGCTTCGTGGACCAGCAGAGTTCCATGAGGCTGGGAAGATCCCTTGAGAGGCTCCAAGACCACACATGACACTGCATGATTTTTCAGCAGTTAGGAGATATTTAACCCTGGAAAAGAGCTCTCTCTCCTGGGTAGAAGTGGAACCGCAGAGGGGGTCAGTCCCAATGGAAGTGTGGAAGGGAGAGAGAGGTGGAAAGTGGCTGGTACAGGACAGCTCTCACCTGCGTGACAGGATATGGGCTATGCCCCCTCTGGGATGGAAGTCTGGAAGGGGGGAGTGAGGCAGATAGTGGCAGGGCTTGGCGAGCTCCTGCCTGGGTGAAGGGGGTCAGACAGAACTTCCCACAATGGAAGTCCTTAAGGGAGTGCTAGGGTGGACAGCAGTGGGGCCTGGAGAGCTCCTGCCTGGGTGAGTGGGGTCAGACAGAGCTCCTCTTGATGGAAGTCCTTGAGGAAGCACCAGGGTGGACGGCAGAGGGGCCTGGAGAGCTGTTGCTGGGGCGAAGGCATCCAACTTCACTCCATAACCGACAGCATCCTTAAAAAAATCTCAAACTCCCCAGAGCTGCTCTGGATGGGAAAGCAGGAGGACTCTGAAGCCCTCATGAGAGAGGATCTGCCCCTCAGCAGCTGAGGGGAGTTACAGAGGAGTGGACGGGATCAGAGGGAAGCTCCCAGAGAGGTTCTGAGGGCATGAGCGATCTGGCACGATTTGACAGCCAGCAGGAGACATGCAGGTGGCAGAGATCCCTGACAAGGGGGAGCCGCAAATGGGGAAGATCTCTTGGCCAGGTCGAAGAGGAGGACTGTAGGGTTTGGGCCTGACAGAAGTCTGTACGGGAGCACCAGGCAGATGGATGTAGGGCCTGGAGAGCTCCTGCCTGGGTGGGTGGGGTCAAGTAGAACCCTCCATGATGGAAGTCCTTGAGGGAGTGACTGACTGATGGCAGCAGGGCCTAGAAGGCTCCTGCCAGGGCAAAGGCATCTGACCTTACCCCATACCCAATGGCATCCCTGAGAAATCGCAAAGTTCCCAGAGCTGCTTAGGCTGGGAAAGCAGGGGGCTGGGAAGCCAAGTCACCATTCTGACTAAGTGGTCTAAACTGGGACATTTCTGTGTCCCAAAGACAATGTTTGGGATTCTGGGACAGAGACTTCCAAACTGGGACTGTACTGGAAAAACTGGGTCCATTATTCACCTTGGGCAATCCATAGTGTGTGTAAATAAGGCATTAGTGGTTTTCCTTTTCCTTATATCATACATACGCTCACAGATTCTATATTTGAATTTTCTGATCATTTTTCCTATGTAGAAAGCATCACAGGAGTTGCAAGCAGCCAAGTAAACTATGTTGAAGGTATTACAGTTACATCTGTCCGGACATGGAATAGTTCTACCAAAGTTGTTTACTGCAACATGGAAATATTCATTTATTTATCTGTGCATCTTACAGGTCCTGCATCTGTGCAAAGTGCCATTACCCACTATCGATTTCATACCACTGGTGAATAATTCTAACAAGGTCTTAATATCCTTTCCTTTTGAGTACATTCACTTACTAAGAAATATTAGAACTGAAGTGATGAGTCATTGTCAGGGTAGGTTTTCACCTATTTTGAAAATAAAATCTAGTACAACTAGTAACATAGATGAAATAACCATTGTTAGGATGAATATGTATGATATAAGTAAAAGGAAAAACACTAATGCCTTATTTAGACAGACTACGGATTGCCCTAATTTCAAAATTTTTTTGTTTTTCATTATTGATACTACACAGACAGGGACTAAAGGTGGAGGCATTTCTGTTTACATCAGAAATAAATTTACCTCAACGCTGGTCAAACAAGACAATGCACTTGAGCTGATCCTTGTTTAAATCACCATAGGCAAAATCCAATACCACTTCCCTGCCAGCTATAGGTCCCCCTCTATGACACAGGAAGCATGTACCATGTATTTAAACTTACTGCAAACACTCAACATCCAACCCAATACCATATTCATGGGTGACTTTAATTACCCCACTATTAACTGGGAATCCTATACAACACCAAATGTACAAGCGCAGAGATTCCTGGATTTTGTAAACACAAACTCCCTGGACCAGCTAATCAATACACTAATCAGAGGTGAAACCATACTGGATCTGGCCCTCACAAATATGGAAGAGTGCTGCACAACTCCTACTTTATTGTCTGCCCTGGTAAGGTCAGACCACAAAATGGGATCCTTTGAAGTAAAAATAAAACCTGGACCCCCAACTAAACAAGGAATAAACCTCCTGCTATAAAGTGATAACCTGGCAAAATTTCAAGCCCCCCCAAAACCATGAGAACACTGCTGCCTATGCACAATTGTTCACAGAAACCATGTACAAGCATGTTAGTAGATGCATAGAGGGAGTTGTATCCACCAGGAAGAAGTACTGAACTAACTCAAACAACAAGCCACACTGGTAGATTCACAAAATCTGTAGGCTGTGTAACAGAAGGAAGAGAATCATGGCAAAAATTAAGATGTGTAGCAACCAGCAGGACAAATGCACTTTTATCAAATTAAACAAACAACTCAGAGGACAAATAAAGTCTAACAAAGCCAAATTTGAGGTAAATTTGGCCTCCTAGACCAAGGACAACCACAAGGCATTCTATAGCTATGTCCACAATCTCAAAGGCATTACACAACTTTGTGTAGAGCTCGTTGTAAATGGAGCTACCTATACTTAGTCAGAAAACACAGCAAACCTACTGGCTGATAAATCCAGATCAAACTTTACCCCCCTGCTATTGCAAGAGAACAGATCCTTAATGCTCTCTCTAAGGCCAAGAACACTGCAACAATGGGCCCAGACAGTATCCCAGGATGCCTTCTAAATAGCATGAAACATGACCTATCAGGCCCTCTGGAATTGCTATTTAACTGTAGCCTCCAATTAGGTTTCATGCCTCATGAATGAAGAACAGCAACAATCTTCCCTCAGCACAAATATGGGCCATCTACAGACCCTGGAAACTACAGCCCATAAGTCTCACTAGTCTTATATGTAAAGCCATGGAAAGAATTATCATGGAAATGATCAACAGTGATATAGTAAACTTCCAGACACTGGACCCAGCCCAGTTTTGTTTCATAAAGTGCCGGTCATGCCTACTCAACCTGGTGGACTTCTTTGAGAAGGTCACCAAAGCAATGAATGAGGGCAAAATAGTTCACACTGCCTATCTTGACCTGGCCAAGCCATTTGACATAATCCCCCACTTGGGCATTGTTGACAAACTCAAGAAGTTAGGTACAAACCTGTATGTCACTGGTGGACAGCCAACTGGCACACAGACAGGACCCAGGAAGTTAGAATCAGGATGTCTACCTCTACAAAGAGGCCAGTCACAAGCGGAGTCCCTTAGGGATCAGACTTTGGACTGCTCCTTTTTGGTATTTATTTCTCTGAAGTCAAGGCCAATGTCAGTGGTCTCTGGCTGACTAAATTGCAGATGATTGCAAATTAGGAGCTGTCATTGAACACCACACTGACAGAAATGTTCTCCAAGAAGGGCTGACACAGACAAACAACTGGCATCAGAACCATGGACTAAAACTAAATGCCAAGAACTGCATAATACTATCCTTTTTGAAGTCATCCACCCCTGGTAGCTATCCTATTGACAACACATTCCTTAGAGTTGATACAGTAGTCAGGGACTTAGGGACACACACAGACAGTAATCCAGCCTTTAACCATCACTTCTCTAGGTTCCCTATTATGTGATTGAAACCTTAGATTATCGAACACCTAAAGGTCGATCACTAAATGTCAAAGTCTGAAAATTGCAAATGGCTGTTTCCACACAGGGAAACGAGTCGTTTGGATGTTACGCAGATTTTGTTCTTTCTCCACTGTAGTGTGATCTTGGAGTTGATATATTTAGTTAGGGGGGTGTGGAGGGCACAGCCCCCCACATGGGGGGTGTGGGGGGTAAAGCCCCCACTTCATTTCTATTTAAAACTTTTTTATATTCGCCAATGGTTGTTTTCCCTATGTAGGAAGCGCCATTTATCGATGTTAAGGATTCGATATTTTATGATTAATCTTTAGGTGTTCGATAATTTAAGGTTTTGATCACGTAATATAGACCCACTTGTCTACAGTAGTGAGGAAATCATTCTATGTTGCACAACTTATAAACAAAGGTATGGCGTCTAAGTCCAAGGGAGTCACTGTTTCACTGAATTTGGCATTCATCAGACCTATCATTGAGTACAGTGCCCCCTTTGGTATGTACTTAACCAGGCATATCCGACAACTGCAATGTCTACAGAGGTTCCTCACTAAAAGAATACAGGGAGTAAGGAACATTTCCTATGTAGACTGCCTCATGGCCCTATCCCTGTATTCTGTCTCATCCAGGCTTTTGAGGGGAGGTCTATGCCTGGCATACAGGGCATTGTCTGAACCCACTCAGATGGATCTCCTGCATATCCACAAAACAAACAGCACCAGAATTACCCATTCTAAAGACTTAAACCTGGGCTGTGATACAAATAAGACCTGCTGGAGAGACAGGTATGTATCCCAGAGACTAACCCTTCTCTGGAACAGGCTTCCCATCCATGTGAAGCAGAGTTCCTCCCAAATCCAATTCAAGTGCAACTTGGACTATTGGATAGGGAACAGGAAATTCTTCCCTGGTTTGGCATCTATGTCTGAAATGGATACAGACAACCTGTAAATGGTTCATCTCCCAGGCCCCTGCTTGTAATTGTTTCATCTCCCAAGCCCCTGCTTACACTTATCAAGGGTATTAGAACTTATCAGATAATTGGGATGCATGGCTAGGCTTAAAAAGGCCCTTGTGGTTGTTAGCCTAGTAAACACCTATGAACCTATGGTGGTAACTAATTTTAGTGGGTATTTTGAAACACATCTTGGGTTCAAGGAACTCACCTTGCAACTGTGGCTTAATGTGGCAGTTTCTCCAAGAATTAATGAACAGTGTCCCTTTCAGATACCCTAAAGAAAAAAGCAGTTGTTATTTTTGACACTTTCAGTGTAATTTTTTGTGCCAGTTTTTATTATAAGGGTTTGGTTCATGTGTATAAAATATTTATTTTTCATTATACCATACTTAATATAACTTGAGTATTGGGTTAAGCACTTTGTCTTAATGTTTTTAGTAGCCATTGGCAGTTGTGTGACATCATGATTTATCCTACTGTTTTACAATTAATGGATGCATTGTTAGTATTTAGAGTGTTGTGAATGGCAGACAATCACTATGATGAAGTCTTTATGTGAATAAGACAAAAGTCCGCAGTTTATGTTTTAACTTATATATTAAAGTTCATTGAAGTAGATTTGGTAGGTCCTTTCCACTTTTTCTTTTATTTTGTTTGTTTTAATTGTGGTAATGTGTGAAAAGACTTAAAGATGTAGTCAGAATGTTACAGATAGAGGGTAGGGAGAGAAATTATGTGATATCTAATTTAAGAAAACAAGTGCATTTAGCTTGTTGCTGTCAATGAGACTTTACGTCCTTTCTGAAAATAGAGAAGTTGTTAGAATCTCTTAGATCTGGGGACAGGGACTATCAGAGGCATGGGAGACAATTATGAAGGAGTTATGTTTGGTAGATTGGAGGACTGATTGTGGAGCAGTAAGAGAGGGTGCTAAGTGGGAGTGATGGTGCAGATTGTAAGTACAAGCTTTTTCATGAAGTTTTGCAGACAGTGGGAGAAAACTGCTAAAGTGTAAGAATTTATACGGCTGGGTCCTGATAATAATAATAATAATAATAATAATAATAATAACTATATTTACCAACTATCTAGTATTTTTACCTACTTCTCTTTTTATGTCTGTATTAGTGAAGATATTGATTATATGAATTTTTCTTTTCTTTTATTTTATTTTATTTATTTATTTATTTATGAGTTTAGAAGCAATCTTGTTTTTTAATCTATTTTTTTTAAATCCTTTTTATTGCTATATCATATTAATATATGTAAGTATATTAATATGACATAACAGCAGTACTAATATATTTAGGTATTCACAACACCATTATGAGACACAAGGCTTATATAAGACATTGCCACCGTTGTTGCAATCTAACAGCTTTTGTCTTTACATTGTTATCCTTTATCCTCTTTGATACTTGTACTTTCTGGGCAACTATCTAAACACTTCTAATTACATAGCAGACCATATCATTAAACAATCAGATGTATTTAACATTTCAGTTTATCTGGAGTGAAAGCTGGATATGTCACGCTTCCTGTTAAATACTATTAGCGTCTCCGTTTCTCAGAAGCATTAATAAAATATTTTTGTGTGACCATCATATTTCAACCAATATACACCTTAATCAGTGGTCCTTTCCTCTGTTGATCTTATTATTGTTCACCATGACTCATGAATGTGGTCCTGTGTAGCCTCTCTCCCAAACCCCCTCAGTCAGCATACAGGTTGCTGTGCCCACTAAATTCCCTGTGAGAACATAGTGATGAAAATTCCAGCTAGCATTCCCAGATCCCTCCTCTCTTTTTATACAGCCCCTATCTTGCCTAAATGTCTTCCTTATTCCACCCTCCATAAACCAATGCCCATATCCCATGCATTTCCATTGTCATATTATCCATCTAACCATACAGTATAAAAGTTACCATTTCCTTCATTAACAACCAAGATGGACATGTTTTTTGTTAGTATACAGCATGTAAATCATACTGTCTATAACAATACATACATCTGGTTTTATACTTGCACACTTCACCAGTCTGTATCAAACCATTGCTTGCACCTTTATATCACCTTCTAACCCCATTAGTATAATGAAGGGGTGATAAGGGAGTTCTTATCAGTCTTTTTATCATAAATATTTCTTGAATATTGAACACAGTCATTGTGTGAAGTCAAATAAAGCACAGTCAACATGATTGGTATAAACTTTGTACATCTCATGTCATTCCAATTCTACTTATAGTCATAATCAGCCACAATAAACATGATGGTTCTTGAGGACTGAGGAAAACTTCCTTGGTCTGGGCAACCAGTCCTTCATTTAAACTTATATATTCCTAAACAAACGTCTTAAAATATTTAACATTATTGGCTACTCATCCTAACATTGTCCTCCACTAAGCATATCAACCTCTAGCTTTCATCCCTCATATTTGAGCACAGCCAATACAACTTATTAATTTCTTTTTGAAATATTTATTTAATCAACTTATAATTACTGAAGCATAATTAAAATAAATGTCCTAGTGTTGAGCAGTTTTCTCATTATATATAATCAGGAATAGCATGTTTACTATACTTTATATCTATACTCATTGACAATAAATTACTCTTAGTTACCTTAAATACAAATTATTTACATTGTTACTTTTCACCCTCTTCTTCTTCTTTCGGCTGCTCCTGTTAGGGGTCGCCACAGTAGATCAACTGTTTCCATTTCTTCCTGTCCTCTGCATCTTGCTCCGTCACACCAACCACCTGCATGTCCTCTCTCACCACATCCATCTGACTCCTGCCTTTTTGTCAATGCCACTGTCTCCAACCCATATAACATAGCTGGTCTCACTACCCTCTTGTACTATACATCAGTGCAATAAATAGATAGTTGCAAAGCTTGTCCTTCACTATTTTCTGTATTATAGCTATAAATAGATATAATAGCAGATTTATAAATTGTACTTTAACAACTTCAATAGTTATTTTTTCCATTCATCCTGAGGCAGTGATCAATGCTTAGCTATATACCACATTAAACTTAATTTCATCTCATTGATATAATTATTGTTATACGTTACCTTATCTTTACATTTTGTAAAAATCCTATCAGGATGTACAATCTTCATTAAAGTTGAAAAAAAATGTAAACTTGTAGTTTTACTATTTCCATATGCCTGATATTTAATCATGTTCTGTACTATAAAACTGCTTTTTCATGTAAGCAATAATATATTGTTTCATTGCAAACATGTATTAAAATATTTATTTGGTTAATAATGCACCTGAGTTTTATAATTTCTAAACAAAGTAAGTGGTTATCTTCCTTAGGTCTGATAAATGCAAGTGGTAGTTACCTAATAATAAAAAAAGTAAAAAAAAAATAATAATAATAAACTTTTAAACTTTTTAAAACTTTGAACACATATTTTCCTAGTCCAGTGAATTACTTAGTTATTTGAGGAATATTTCACCATATTCCAGTTCAAACCTGGCAATAACATTTCCATACAATTTGATAGTTCATTGCATTGGGTGATAGTGAAAAAGCCTCAAAAAGGTTTAATCTAAGAGCCTACTGAATACAAAAGCTTGCTCAGCAATGTTACTATCGTTTCTATTTAAAGAGTAGAAAAACAATGATATTTACTTTGTCATAGCAGTATTTATGGTGAATGTTTTGGCAGACTTGATCATTTTTATTGAAGTTGCACCTATTATATAATTCATACAGCTCAAACAGATACAACATGCCACTCAAGCCACTTTGCTTCAGGGACTGCATACATAATCATTCACCTTTTATTTGCCAAATCGACAGTCCCTTCCCATTCTTCTATTTAGCCACTAGTATCAATGCCTATCCACCTAACAGTCATTGTCTCTTCTTGCTCAACTTGTAACTATGTCACTCTCAATGACAATTCCTTTATGTTAATATTTCATTGAAATGTTAAAAAAGGCGAAATTCCATCACTCCAAAATATTTTCAAAATAGCAGGAAATATTAGTTTATATTTTAACTTTCTTTGCTTACATTCTTTTATTGTTTCTACAAATAGCAATGTTTCACAGCCATTTCTGAATAGCCATGCTCAACAAATAACTGTTACTCAAATTTTAATAGCCCTCTTTCTGACTGCTGCAATAGACAAAGAACTTGCTCAAGACATGTTAAAAACTCAGTCATTATAGGCCTAGGCTTCTAATACTTAATGCCTGATTCCAGCAATGGAAAGCACTTCAGTATTACAGTCTGTAGCAAATCTTCTGCAAAACCTGTCAATTCTGCAACCATCTTGGTTATTAAATAGCCCAGCAACTCTTTTCCTTATTTACCTTAAAACAGAACTATAAACAATCTCTGGAGACATTGCTAAAATATGAATTTTCTCTTAAGAAGTAATCCGTCTTTTTTCTGATCACCTCCTATTCAGTACTGTTTCAGTTAAGACTAAACCTTAAAAACTGTTGATGTATTTGTCAATTCACTGGTGTTTTTTTTTTCTTCAGGAGTATGTTGTTAGACACCAGTAACATCATCCAATAAAACCCTATAGAAAGTGTACAGTTTCTTGGTACATCTTTTACAGTTCATTTGTATGCATGCCTATGTATGATTAGTCACATATTTGTTCTGTTCTTTTATGGTTCTGTTGATATTTGTTGCTTTCATTGTTAGAAATGATTGTAACCCACACTAAGCCTGGAAATGGTTATTGTGTGATAAGTATGCTACCCTGGTAAATAAAATACATAAATAATGTAATACTTTTTAATTATTAGAATTATAGAGTGACTTAAAGAGGCAAACAAATTCATTGAACACTGTGAAATGTTCCCTTAATTTTATAATCTAGCCTGTAAAATATTTGTACCTTGATACCATCAAAAGGTTCTGCCATCTGAGTTCTGTACAACATTAATGCTCCACAGTAATGCCAGAGCCTGTTGATACAAATGAAACAGGCCCCACATTGTTGTTCTGCAGAACTCTGGCCTCCTGGATTTATGTAAAAACATGTTCCAGCATTGTGCTAGATTACATTTGATGAAGATAATCTTAAAGTCAAAACAAGATTAAGTAGTGAATACCTTCACTTGCTGCATTTGCAGTAAGGAACTCTCCTTTATTTCTCCTTCTCTCTCATTCTCCCTTTTATTCTTTTGTTTGCTGTGATATTTTAGATTGATGTACCAATCTGATGTCATACGTTTTCTACCTGAGGCCTATATTGGAAGTGCCCTGAGAACAGGTCAACAGTATGATTAGCCCATCCACTGCTTTACTGTGTAAAGTCGGTCTCTTTCTCGCTGTGTTTTTTTTTTTACATTTTCAATGGATTTTCTTTTTATTTCAGTCATAAATTTTACTCTATCCATTGTCTCTTGCCTTCATGCTTCACTAGCCACCCATGCATTTTCACTTTGATTCTTCAATTGCATTTTTTTTTTTTTTTTATTTTGCTTAAGAGATTTACTTTACAACCATAAATGTCTGAACCTGCAGGTAAAACTCTACAAAAAAAAAAGAAAAAAATGAAAGGCTTGGATTGACTGTTTTGAGCTGCACCTTAATGAAAGTGCATCTGTGAAATGCCAAAGCACATACGATGTGGCACGCTACTGTGGAAGCAATCAAGGGGTTTAAAGTTTTTTCTCTTACTTTTTGAGAGGAAGAAAAAATGAGATTGCAGTTAAAAAAATATATATATGGCACACTGTGAGACAAAGATCTTTCGGTCAATGGGATATGTTAAGACAGTAGAAGAGTTTAAACACAGAACAAATTATTGAATTTGGTGACTTGGCTGGTTCACTTTGAAAGAACTATATGTAGACACAGAAATGAAAATTAATGACACATGGTTGAAAATAAGCTAATTTAACAGTGCAGAATAAGATACTAATATATACAGAGTGAATGAACTGCTAAATGAGCAACTAAAAATCATAACATTGGAGCTGCAAGGTGAACTAATGCATTCAGTGGTGACCAGATTTAAATGCATGCAAATGATGACAAAAGTAACTATTAGACTAAAAAACTGTAGATTATACTGTAGAGTGCAACATAATGACAGATTCTTCTTATAAAATGGTGCACGTTGTACAACTCTGCATACATGTTGCTGTTATATTCTTGGCATAAACTTAAGCACTGGACCAAGTATGGTTAAATGAGTTTATAAAAATAAGGACAAGCTGTTGTTCCAGATAGTTGTATTGTAACTAGAGCTAAAACAATCAAGTATCTTGGCCAGTGATTCTTATGTTTCGGTGGGCATAAGAAAAAGACCTCATGCAGTTTACCTAAAAATGAACTACTTTCTGCAATGACAAAAGTGCAGTGTGCCTTCAGAGTGTGTCATCCATTGATAATCATAACACACACTGAGGCGGGCTGTGAGGTAAGCCTGTGAGAGTGTATGAGAGGGTACCCAGGACAGATGTGCAAGCAATGAGGAAAAGTGATGGAGTAATTCTAAAGCTAACTGAGAGTGTATGAGAGGGTACCCAGGACAGATGTGCAAGTAATGAGGAAAGGTGTTGGAGTAATTCTAAAGCTAACTGAGAGTGTATGAGAGGGTACCCAGGACAGATGTGCAAGTAATGAGGAAAGGTGTTGGAGTAATTCTAAAGCTAACTGAGAGTGTATGAGAGGGTACCCAGGACAGATGTGCAAGTAATGAGGAAAGGTGTTGGAGTAATTCTAAAGCTAACTGAGCACAAAGGAGGGGCAGTGCTGAGTCCAAACTGCAGAGTTCAGTGAAAAGCATCCTGCATTAGGATTTTGCTCATGAGCATCTCACTGTGTGCAACAATTTCAGAAACGTGTGCCTGTAATTAAGACTTCTCTACAACTACAGAAACTTAAGTCATAGAGTACAAACAGTGTTGGATAAGATATGTTATGTTTGACTAAAATCCAGTTTTTCAAGGCACAGGATTGAGATGAGGGGGGTAATATTTAATAATAATCCACACCTGTGTGTAGGTATATCAGGATTTACCCACGGTTTTCGTGGTTTGATCACGATTGTGAAGCACAAAAACAAAGCCAGCTGTGGGTAAATCCTAATATACCTGCAAACAGTCATGGTTTATTGATGTTATACAATTACATTATTTAAGAAATAAATTGCTTACCTTTCTTAAATAATGCATTTGTATATGGGCATTTCCATATTCTTTGCTGTACTGATGTACTACACATGCTCATGGGACTTACATTCCCAAGCTTGCAGAGTACATCAGTGCAGGAGAAGCAATGGAGAAACAGGATCTCTGTTGCTGCTTGTTTAGTTCTTTAGTTAAGTGTTAAAAATAGACTTTTAGAGGAACAACACAAAAATATCAGCAAAATCAGGTATGTTTCTGTTTTCGTTCAGCAGAACATACGCGATTTTTCTCATATTTTGGTGTGTCCACCATAGCATATACCAACAAAAAAGTCTGGCCACTCAATGGTACTTCAGTAGCCAGACATTTTTCTGCTGGTATGTACTCACTTTACTATGGGACACTGGTTAGGATGTCCAATCAGCGTGGTCATTTTTGAATATCAGTGAGCTGTCATTGTATAATGGCTATTATACAATGACTGACCATTAACATTCAAAAGCTAGCACACTGATTGGTCAGCCCAACCAGCGTGCCCATTGTAAATCGAGCGTATACCATTTGAAAAAGGACCAGTCACCTGAATTTTCTTCCACTAATATATGCTATAACTTTTTTAAAGTTTTCTTCTCTAAGTAAAAGAAAAAATAAATAATAAAATTAGAAATTCAGACAGTCAGGAGGTATGAGAGAGACAGAACAGAGAAAATACAAGGAAAATCAGGTATGTTATTCAGAAATAAAGAAATGTACCTGATTTTGCTTGTATTTTTTCCATCCTGTCTCTCTCGTACCTCTAAAGTATCCAAATTTCAACCTTAAAAAAAAAGGAGCAACGGAGATCTTCCTTTCTCCATTGCTTCCTTTCCAAAGCACTGATGTGCTGCATAAGCATGGGAACGTAAGTTTCATACACATATGCAGTACATTAAAAAAAGCAGCAGGATATCTAACAAAAGTGGAAGAACACCATGGAGCCATTATACAAAGACATTATTTAAGAAAAGTAAGTAATATTTTTCTTAAATAATGTCGTATAATAGCAATATCCAACTCCTGGGTGTGGTATATTATAGCAATAACCCACGCCTGTGTGTGGGTAATGCTGGATTTACCCATGGTTGGTGTGGTTTGGTACAAGGGCGAAACCCGAGTGGCCAAACAAAGACAGCCGTGGGTAAATCCAGCATTACCCACACCCAGAAGTGGGTTATTGCTACTATACAATGACATTATTTAAGAAAAAATAATTACATTTCTTAAATAATGGCATTGTGTAATGCCTCCTTGCTGCCCTTCCGCAACTGTCTGGTATTCTGCGGCAGTTCTGATGCACTGCGCATGCCTATGCTTACGCAGTACATCAGAGCTGTGGGCGGAAGCAACGGAGAAAGCAAATCTCCGTTGCTTTTTACAAACTGTCTCGCTATGTTAAAGTTGTTTAACATAGCGAGACAGCTTTAAAAAAAGAAACGGAGAAAGCAAGATCTCCATTGCTTTTTGCAAAGTGTCTCGCTATGTTAAAGGAGTTTAAAAAAAAGCTTTAAAAAAAGCAACAGAGAATCTCCATTGTTTTTTAAAGCTGTCTCGCTATGTTAAACCCATTTAACATTGCGAGACACCTTTAAAAAAAGCAACACAGATAGGAAGATCTCCGTTACTTTTTTTAAAGCTGTCTCGCTATGTTAAATTCGTTTAACATAGCGAGACAGTGTGTAAAAAGCAACTGAGATCTTGCGTTCTCCATTGCTGTAAAAAAAGACTTATACTAATGGAAAAAGTCCGGGCGATCGGACCTTTTTCCATTAGTATAACTCTGATTTGCAACATGCACGCTGACCAGTCAACTTGCACGTTTTGGAATATTAATGGGGGGGGTCATTGTATAATGAAGATTTACCCATGGTTGTCTTTGTTTAATCAGTTGGGCTTTGGCCTAATGATTAAACCACACCAACCATGAATACATTTTCAATATACCACACTCAGTCATTGATTATTGCTATAATAGTCCACAATGTACAAGTACAGAACTTGATAGATTTTTGGAAAAGTATGTGACGTGTAGTGCTAACTAGACATAGTCTAATGGTCAAGATGATAAAAGTGTACCAATCGTCAAAAACCTCAAGAAAGAAAAATATCAGAACATTAACAATGATTGTTACACTGACATGCAGTTAGCTGTGCTCGAATTTAGGAAGAGTCTAGTGCAAGGAGAAGGTATTTTGCCAGCTCAGTTACTTATTGGTTATAAATTTATGAATAGAATACCTACAGTTATTTGTCAATACAAAAAAAAATTGAGAAATGTACATGGCAGATTGAATCTAAACCCGTTATAGCCAAAACATTAATGTGATAGGAGAACAGGATGTCAGTCATCGCTAAGGAAAGATGACACCCATTATAGCTAAAACATTAATGTGATAGGAGGACAGGATGTCAGTCATCACTAAGGAAAACTGACACCCATTATAGCTAAAACATTAATGTGATAGGAGAACAGGATGTCAGTCATCACTAAGGAAAGCTGACACCCAATATAGCTAAAACATTAATGTGATAGGAGAACAGGATGCCAGTCATTGCTAAGGAAAGTTGACGCAATGACAGCACATCAGTGCTTCTCAGAGATGTAGTTCTAAGGAGTAGTTGTGAAGCAGTTGGAGACAAGGTCATTTGTTCACACTGACTATGGAAGATTGTTGAAACTGGAGTCATTAGTTCAAGACAAATATGTCTCACAGTGCCTGTGTTGAATAGATAAATGCAATTTGCCTTGCCATCATACCTGCAGTAATCAGAGGTATGTCCAGATATATCTACAGAGGTGTCCTAAAGGAATTTCCACAGGAGATGAGAAGACTAGACTCCATTCAAATTCAGAATATCCAGAGAAACTTGCCAGATGACCTGTTATTGGAAAAGGCTGCTAGTATGTTAGAGTAAGAAGTGCAGACAACACTATTCCTAAGTATTCTGGGTCTGGAAGATTACTGAGAACACCAGCTGGATGCTTAGTTAAAAGGCTGGAATGTGATGAATGAAGCAAAACAGTACAGAAATATGCTGTCATTGTACTCCTAACTAATAAAAAGAAATGGTTTGCTGTTATTGTAACAGGAAAACATTTCTTTCACCAGTTATGAGCACAATAACAGCATAAAGTATTGAGATCCTAGAGCAATTTAATGTATGAAGAGGATATGTGAAAACAAATGTTATTCTATTAGAAAATATTATAAGACAGTCTTTGTCATATTATTGAACGGTCAGTTCCAGAAACCACCGTTTGTTGAACTGACAGCAGCGAAGTCCACTTAATCGAACATTCACATCAGCAAAGGGACTACACAGTGAATGGAATTAGTTGGCCAGTGTTGGGACTATAACACCCACTGCCCTATGTCAAACCCAGCCAGGTGGGGGGCTGCACACACCCCCTAATAAAAGCAAAAAACTTGCTGTACTTTGCATTCAAATGCAAATCTTTTATATAAAAACATAATAGGATAATAGAATAATTGTATATAAATAAACATAATAGGACAAAGTTTTTTCTGATTAAGTCCCTTGGATGAAAAAAGGATAAATAAACTTGTGTTACGGTTAAACTGCTCACATTCATTCCTTCCAGTCTCAGTACAGCAATTATCTTTGTGCTTTTATTTGCTTGATTTGCCACTTATTTGCCTTTCATTTTACCCCACACATGCCCTACTTGTTCATACCAACTCCGAGATCACACTACAGTGTGTAAAAGGGCAAATTTTATGATGTTGGCCAAGTAATGCCATTCCTGGTTGTAGATCCTTGTTAATGTTCATTTTCACTTAAGTGAACATTTGATGTTGCAGATTCAATGAAAAGAGGTTCACAGAAATGACCATTCGATAATATGATATAGACCCATTATAAGGATATATCTAATAAAGCCTTGTCTACTTCAAAAAGACTTTAATGTTTTAATTCTGAAAAAATGGAATGTGATACATTTCTTTATATGTTTTAATAACTTGGTGCATTTAGCTGAGTTCCTGAATGTATATCATGTGGTATGGCATCCTGAACATAAATTCTGAGGACGGTGAAGCATGCTTGCATGCATACAGTCCTGTGTTTTACCTCCTCTATAGTAATTTTGTTCACTTAATGTTGTCATCAACCCAAATATTTCTATAATATTATAGTTAATCCAAAAAGAGGTCCACATTCCTATATAAAAATTATTAATTAAACTGAGAGATTGCCATGATAAACCAAAGTATTTTATCATCAGTCATAGATTAACCGTAATCTTTCTCACCGTATCCAAATGAAATTCGGTAAACAGGTTATGTAGAGTTTACTTTTTAAATGTCTCCAACAAAATAGTTCTAAAAATTGTGAATACAGTCTGCCTTTGCATTATAAAGCCTGTTTCTTGCACTTTTTGTTTTTTTAATTCATTTTTTTTATTTATCCTTATTGAACAGGTTAGACCCACTTGGCTGGTGGCCTCTTTTCAGGGGAGACCTGAGGTGGTATTTATTTATACTGCTAGGAAAAATTTGGCCAAAGTATTGTGGAACTTCCCTACTCTTTTTTGATAGTTGCTGGTGGATCTTCTATATCCACTGGAGCTACCAGCAACACAAGCAGATGGAACCTCAGTTTAACATCTCATCCAAAGGATGACACACTCAGAAGTGCAGCACTGCCACCCTCTATGCTGCATTATAGGTACAGCAATCCAGTTACTTGCTGTGATAATAGAACCCTCAGCCTTCTGCATCAAAGGTGAGTGTGCTATCTATTGTACCCCTTACACTTATTTGTAGATATCTTTTCATGTCCTTCTGGCCATTAGTATTCAAATAATTTTTAGTTAAGAGTTAAAATTTAACAAAGTAACAGACCTGCAGGATAAAATAACAGGGAAAAGAAGAAAAAAGGGGAGAAGAAAGAAAGTAACAGGAGGGAAGGGAAAGGAAGGGGGAGAAGGGGGAGAATTGGGGGTGGCTCTGGAGGATCCTTACTGTGTTTATAAACATAATCTATTATATTCAAGGATAACATTATATACTTGCAATAAAAATGTTGTGGGTACCATGTAATTGTTTATGTTGCAATCTAAATGAAACCCATTAGTGTCAAGACCTTTATGGAATGTATAGCATTTGTGGTCTTTACTTAATTGAATAAAACAAACCAAACACCAAGACATGGAGAACGGTGCTTTAATGGTTGAAGACTCAACTTAAAGGGTGAAGCAGTTTTTCAACCCCTGAGTTTTGTTAATTTAGGACCTTACAATAAAGTCTATGACTCTAGGAATATAACTTTCTCTTTATGTTCCTTATCTATTATGTAAAAATTATTCTAGAAGACATCCTGAATTCCCATAGAGTTGTTATGTGAACTTCGTTTTCACTGAAATATATGGCATTTATCCTGATTGGACTTTCGCACCTTCTGATATTCTTTGGTAATTCTGACAGAGCTTTTTCCCTGGTCTACCTGCAGTTGCACCACTTTATGTCAGCATTTCTGGATCATCTACTTTAACTCCTACATTAGTACTGGTTTAATACAAATGTTATCACTGATGCCCTGACGAACATTGGCTTGCAGCCTGATTATCCATTCACGTTCCTTGACTTTGACTTTATTCTTAATCCCACCCCCTCTAATAATAGATCTGACCATATCTATCACTAAAAACCTGAAGTGATGCTCTTGACCACATATCATGGTATGCTTTGCCAGGGCATTGGTATCTATTTGCCTAGAGATGTCATAGAGGTGTTCCCTCATGCGATCACATAGTCTGTGTGCCGTCATCCCTACATAGAAACAGTCACATAATACACAGGTGTCTAGGTACACTATATTAATAGTATTGCAATGTGCTGTCAGTTTAAACGTATATACCCTCCCTGTATCAGGGTGGGTGAACTTCCCTGTACTGTCAAGAAAGTCACAGAACCTGCACTTCCCACACGGGTGTGTAGCAAATACTACTCCCTCTTCAGAGTTAGTTGATTCATGACTAAGTCGTGGCCCACATATTCTTTTCAAACACTTCTTATTCTTATAGACATATCTAGGTCTTTCCCCAACGATTCCTTTCACCTTGTCATCTGCACATAAGATATTCCAGTTCTTATCAAAAATCATTTTTAATAACTGTGCATTGCTAGAGTAAGTGATGGGTATTCTCAATGTGTTGTTTCTATACTTCGATGTTATGGAAGAGGGTTCCTGTTTAGAGAAGTATGGGGTAATATCTACTTCTCTTCTGCTGTTAATATCCATTGTCACTTGAGAAAGTTCTATCTCACTATAGCCTCTCTCCGGTAATCTATCTTTCATATCCATAAACTCCTTTTCAAATTTCATATCATTAGTTATTAACCTGGAGGTTCTCATCCCTTGCCCTCTAATCACATTTTTAAAGATGTGTTTGGGGTTCATACTTTGTCTGTGCAAATAAGACTTTCTATAACATTCCTTTCTATATATCTCAGTATCAAATTTATTGTTGTTTTTTTGTATAATTCTGACATCCAGGAAATCAATAGTGGACAAGGAGCTCTTCAATGTAAATTTTAAAAATTGTGTACTGTTACCTAATTTAACAAAAAAGGGATTGAAAGTATTGCTGTCACCATCCCACAGCATAAAAAGGTCACCCACAAACCTTCTATAAAACCCAAGTCGGCCTTGCATTTCAGTAATCACAAACTGTTCTTCCCAAGCTGTCATGACAATGTTGGCGTAGCTATTGGCACATGGTGTGCCCATAGCTATGCCATCCATTTGTTTATAAACAGTGTCACCAAACACAAATAGGTTATTTTCCAAAATGAGTTCCATCAGCATGGCTAGAAAGTCAATAAATCGATTATCATAGGTCCTGTCTTTCAACAGATACTGTCTAAATAATTCTATCCCTGCTCTATTGGGAATCATAGTGAAAAGGGATCATACATCTAAAGTAATCATTAACCATTGTCTGGTAAGGTTGGCATTGCCAACAAACTCATGCAGATCTGCCAGAAATTGCTTGGTATCCCTCAATATAAACATATTCTTAGATAAAACAGCCTTTAAGTGTTGTTCCACAAAAACAGACAATGGCTCAGTGCACCACCCTCTCCCTGCCACAATGGGCCTCATAGGGGGTAGTGTAGCATGTTTGTGGACCTTAGGCAGTCCTTGTATAACAGGTACTATCGGTTGCTCTACAATAAAGTACTTGAATAATTCCATACTAATTAGTCTACTCTGCAGGCATTCAAAAAGGGAGTTATAAATGCATCTTTCACATGTACTAACTCTATTAACACTTATTTGCTCATAAAACTTCTTGTCATTTAACATTTCTTTCATAGTTTGTGTGTAAAGTTCAAAGTCCATTATAACCAAAGGGCCGCCTTTGTTGGCCAGTGTAATTGAAATAGAATGATCATGGCATAGGACTTCCAAAGCTTCCCTTTCTTTTATATTTAAATTTGAAAAATATATCTTGTTCGAATTACCACTGTTATACAGTTCATATATTTCTTTAATGCATGCCTTTTCAAAAGTCCCTATAGCCAAATTGTTTGTAGGAATAAAGCTACTGGGTTTTTTAAAATTACTAGCAGCATCTGTGCTATTGTCTATTCCACCAAAATGAACTTTCAACATAATGTTACGAGTATAATTTTTAAGTTCAGTTATGTTCTCTGTGACAGTCATTCTGTTGGCTGGTATAAAGGACATACCTTTCTGCAGTAAGTTGGCATCGAATTCTGTCAAAATACGACTTGAAATGTTCCAAATCAGTGTAGCCCATTCTGTTGCCACATCTTTTTTATCATCAGGGACTTCTCCTCTTCTACAGAGGCTTTGCGTTTGCGGCGGTCTCTGCTCCAAGACTGCTCTCGAAAAGAATTAGCTCGGATAGGGTAAGGCATTGTTCGGTTCATCTTGTTCATCATAAAGTTGTTCGTGGTGCCATTACATCCATCAGGGGAGACAGTGGACCAAGTATTTTTCCTCCGTGCCCCTCCAGTACCGTTTGTCTCTGTAGCAGTAGAGTTGTTCACTTCCTTCAATTGCAGTGCAGGACGGGTCGTGTCCTACATCTCAAAAGCCGTTTTGTCATTGTTAGTGTTGACCAAACTGATCGGATTTAAAGGAACAGCTACAACTTCGTTAGTATCATGTGGTTTTAAAGTTCTATCACTGTCAGTTCTTTGAACAGGCTGAGGTTTAGAGTTATTATTATAAAGCTACCATAATTCCATTCTCTTGGCCAGGCAAAAACCCTGCCGGTCGAGAAATCTTGTGTGTCTCTTTGCATTTTCTTTCTTTTATAATTCAGTAACTGCTGTTCATAAGCTGTAACAGTTTCCAGAACAGCATCAAGTTTTAAATCTAAAATATGGTGTGGATAGATGTCATACAAGGTTCCTTGTAAATTGTTAATACCAGTTATCAGAACTTCTTCCTCTGGTGTAAAGAAATTAATTAACAATTTCATATAGCTCCTGCTAGTCTCTAGATTAATTTGTTGCCATTGTAGTAAAAGTTCATTATAGACAGTGCCATATGTAAGCATATTAAGCACTCGTAACCCACAAGGGACAATAAGTCAAATAGTTATCACCCCAACCCCACAATACTGTCAAATAAATGCAAATGGAAAGCCAGATATAAAAATCAACATATAAAAATGCATCAGCTTTGCAGTGCAGTGTAAAGTCAATAAATATGCAAATAAATACATTCTTAAATGTTAAAATGATTTATGTGTTAATGCATTTATTTATTGACATTTGATTACTGGGAAAGTCTGACTGGGTAGGTATACTTTTTCAGTGGAGGCCCCAGGAGAAAAGCTCCAAAGTATTACAAAACCAATTAAAAACAATACTTTTACAGTCTTCAAAAATAATACAAAAAAAAAAAAAGAAAAAAAATCTACAGAATAAACAGTTATACCAAATTAGAAATAAAGTGAGAACACTGGTTAAGAATAGGTACAACTTATATTACAATTTAATATTTAGAGAAATTTTAGTCAGTTTAGAGAAATGAAAGGTAAGTTAGTATAATACAGACAGGAACTGTAATATGAAATGGGATCAAAATCAGGATTTTAACATATTTAGATAGAGGGTCAGGGGAAAAATGATTATAGGAAAGGAAGTGAATGAAGAAGGGAAAGTAAAGAGGTGTACGGTAGGAATAGGTGCTTGTTTAAATTAGGGGATGTAGTTTATCCTGGGCTTGAGCAAGAACCAAACTAGATTTTGACTAGGAAGTCTTTTAGAAGGGAGTGTATTTACCTTACAGATTCAGGTAAGGGGTTCCAGGCCTTAGCAATATGGTACAAGTACAGACCATACCCCACAGATTTGATAGCTTTGTGAACAGATAGGAGTTTTTTTGTCACTGGATCATAATTACTGAGTGGGAACAAAATGTGTTGTTCTGAAGTTTTTGCGATATTGTAGTGTTTTATTTTTTCCCATTCTTGCCATACTTTTTCTCTATCCTGCATTAGCATTATACTCTTTTTGAACAGCCAAATTGCATTGTTTGTTTTCAGTCTCTTCCATCTAGGGGTGCAAGGCTATTAAGTATATTTATGAAAGTTGTATTGAATTAATTTACAGCATCATCTAAGGGAAGATTTTTTAATATGTTCCAGTTAATAGATGATAAGGTAGTAATGAATATTTCTGAGTTAAACTAGGACCGATTATGTTTATAAACATGCTAATGATGTAATGGTCTGACTTTTGCTTTAAGGATACTTTTAAAACTGAAGAATTTGTTCAGATGTGGTTCCTTGCAGGCATTTAAATCAGCTGGTCTTGACAGGAACAGTTTTATATTGAATAACATATTGATTAAAACAGTATCAGCACCTGTACCTGAATTGTGGTCTTACTACCCTATTGTGTTTTATGATTAATTCTCTTTTTCAGTTGCTTCTTATTTAGTGTAGTGTAGTAGTCTAGTATACTTTTTGTGTCGCATAGTACAAATCTCATGACGACTCTTTATTCAGTGTGGCAAAAACAGAATTCTTCCTTCTGTTCATTTTCTTTGGTTTCAATGACTGCTATACCATCAGGTAAACATTATGGCTGGGATTCAGAAAGGTTACCATTAAGTTGATACTAAGTGTACACTTAGTGTAGCCTTTCTAAGTGAATAGACAACACAAAGAATGTGGTAGGGATGTTCCTGAATACAGAAAGTGTACACTTAGTGGCATATGGTTTGGAGACAGTGGCACCGATGAAAAGACAAGACGTCAGAACTGGAGGTGGCAAAGTTAAAGATGTTAAGATTTGCATTGGGTGTGACGAGGATGGACACGATTAGAAATGAGTATATTAAAGGGTCAGCACAGGTTGGGCGGTTTGGAGACAAAGCCAGAGAGGCAAGATTGCATTGGTTTGTGCTAAGGAGGGATGCTGGTTATACTGGGAAAAGGATGCTAAGGATGGAGCTGCCAGGGAAGAAGAAAAGAGGAAGGCGTAAGATAAGGTTTATGTTTGTGGTGAGAGAGGACATGCAGGGGGTTGATGTGACAGAGCAAGTTGCAGAGGACAGGAAGAAATGGAAACAGATGATCAGTTGTGATGACCCTTAATGGGAACAGCCGAAAAAGGAAAAAGCCACTTAGTGGTAACCTTTAGGGATCCCAGGATACATATTTGTGTGGTTTCAGTTACTAATGTCCCCTCTATTACTAGCCAGTGTATCAAACTCCTATGTTATCTGAGCACATTTGTGTACATTTGCATGGTTCTGTCCCATCCACTACTGACTGTGTTGAACTTCCCCCTTTTTATCCTACTCCATTGTTGACCTTATTAAATATCTTTGATTTGTACCCTAATTTTCTGTACCTCACACTGTAGCCTTAGCCTCTAAATTTCTAACCTCACTGTAGACCTATGCCATCATGGAACCACAGACAGCTCTTTCTTCATCTGTAGTCAGCCTGTTAGTCCTAGAGACTCTGAGGAAGTACTAGAAATGTTTTGGGTTCATTGACAACCCCTTTCCTATTTCTTAATGCAGAGTCCACTTATAAGAGATGCAGATATTTATTAAAACTGGAGTATACCTCTCACAAATCATTTCTCAGTAAACAGCATACTTCCTCCTCACTACAACTTTTGAATAATAACTTTCCTCAGCCTCCTTGATCATGTACTAGTAGACGCAGGCCTCTGTCATGTGCCTTCACCATAACATCTTCTCAGACAAGTACAAATCCACATGCAGCCACTATTTCTTCTCCTAACTTGAGTAACTCTGTCTGCATGACTAAACCTATAAGGTTCCCAGAGCATGTAGCCAGTCACAACCATGTCCTGCTTACAGGTGACTCAATTGCTAGACATACTAATGACCCACTTACTAAGGTGAGTAAGGGTAGGGTGAGGATTAGCTCTTCCTTGGCCACTAGAATTTGTGATGTCACTAATATCCTTAGATTCCTTAACCCAAATTACACATATGACCTGGCGAATGATCTTAGATACTTCACCCTGGAGGAGAGGATGACAGACATGTTTGAGCTCTTAATCTATGTGACCAAGGATGGAAAGACTTTGATCAGCCTCTTATTTATTTTTATTTATTTATTTCCAGTTTGATTACCGGGGAAGTCCACTGGGCCAGAACGTACCCATTTTCAGTGGAGGCCCGGGGAGAAAAGCTCCAAAAGCAAAGCAAATACAATCTAAGTTACATAATGTAAAAGATAGTAATAAAATATATACATTTGGAATAACATTACATTGAATACAGTTAGTAAAAAAGCAAATACACGCAGTATACTTCAAAAACATCATTCAGGAAGGTAGATACAATAGATTTAGTAGTTTCCTTCAAGTAGCAGGTTTGACTGTATGAAAAGAAGGTGTAAGGTTACATGCTATTTACAATATTTACATATGAGGAGTAGAGAGAGAGAAAGTACATAAACTGAGAGTAGAATATAGTTTGATCAAGCAGTGATCGAGAGAGAAAAGAGAAGAAAAGAAGATAGTATTAGGGTAGAGTAAAGAGAAAGGATGTAGAGGGTTCAAGGAGAATTTATGTAGATTTATGTAGGATGTAAGCAGGTGCACTTATGTTTAGAGGATAAGTAAGAGAAAAGTTGGATTTTGAAGGCTTCAGTGTTAGATGTTGTTCTAAGAGAAGAAGGAGAGAGTTCCATTTCCTGCCAAGAGAGTAGGAGAGAAGGAGCTGGCCAGCAGGGCGATTGGGTTTGTGGATGGTGATTAAATTTTGGTGTTCAGATCTAAGAGATCTGTTTGGGGTGTATGGCGGAAGGATGTTTGCTAGGGCTGGGCATTTTCAGGGTAGAATATTAATTTGTGAGCAGTGGTTAGTTGGAGGTAGTCTAGGTAGTTAGGGAGTTCTAGCCAGTTCAGAGTTTGTAGGGAAAGACAATGGTGAGAAGAGGTTTTAGATTTGGTAGCAAATTTAGAGATTTTATTATAGCAGATTTCGAGTTTAGTGGAGATGGAAGAAGACAGGTTAGTAAGGAGAGGGGCTCCATATAGTAGAGATGGTAGAAGATAGGTAGTTGCTAAGGAATGTCTAGCGGAGTTGGAGAGAAAGCAGTTGTTCTTATAGGGCATACCTAGCTTTTGGTGGGTTTTCTTTATGTTTTGTTGTATGTGGCTATCAAATTTGAGGTGCTCGTCTATAGTGATGCCAAGGAGTTTTGCAGATGGGACCACCTCTATGGTTGACTTTGTTTGGCTTATGATTTTGAATGCTGTTTTATTAAATGTGCAAGCCCTGGAGGGAGCGAAGAGAAGAATTTTGGATTTATTAGAGTTTAGAGAGAGATGATTTTGGTGCATCCAGTTCTCAGTAGTGGAAAAAGCTATTTGGGTTTTGTCAGTAGTTCGGGAATGTTGGAGGCGCAGACTAAGGTAGAATCATCTGCGTATTGGATGACTGTTGTGTCTGGGATGGCAGAGTGAAGGTTATTTATGAAGATATTGAAAAGCATGGGTCCAAGGATGGACCCCTGGGGAACACCAGTGGGTGTAGGTAAGAAGGAGGAGGTAGAGTTGTTCCATTTGACAGCTTGGGATCTATCTGATAAGTAGCTAGAGAACCAGGATAGAGTATCAGGGGAGAGATGAAAGTTTGATAGATGAAAGAGAAGGTGTTTGTGAGAGATGGTGTCGAAGGCTTTAGACAGATCTAGCAGTACAGTGGAAACTAGTAACCCAGAATCCCTGGCTTGGTTGACTGTTTCTAAGAAGGATAGTAAGGCAGTAATAGTGCTGTGTCCAGGGCGGAAACCATGTTGGGTGGGTGTTAGGAGGTGGTTATGGATTAAGAAAGGCATGAGTTGGTGGTGGACGCATTTCTCTAGGATTTTGATAAAGGTGAGAGTAGGGCAATTGGGCGAAAGTTGGAGATATTTGTGTTTTGCCTCCTTTATGAAGTGGGAGAATGTAGGCTGATCTCCAAAGCATAGGAACATATGACTCTTTTATAGATCTGTTAATTAAGATGCTGATAGGAGAGCAATACCTTCGCAGCACATTTAAGGAAAGAGGAGGGATGTTATCAGGGGCATTAGTGCAACGGCTTTAGTTTAGATAAGAGTCTTTTATGAATATAGTTGAAACAGGTTTCAGCTGGAAACTGGGAGGACAGTTAGAGGGTTGTTGGGAGTAGAGGAAAGAGAGTTGGATGTATTATTGTTGGGGAAGGATTTGGTAAGATTAGCTATAGATTCCGTGAAGAATTTGTTGAAGAGAGAGCTTAGATCTGAGTCAGTTTTACTTGGGTCTGGGCAAGGGTTATTTTTAGATCCTGGGTGGAGAAGGGAATTTACTGATTTCCAGAACTGTTTGGGGTTCTTATTTTGGTTGGACTGTAGTTTGTAGTAGTAGTTCTTTTTGTCCAGGGTGATTAGTTTTTAGCTAGGTTGGAGTTGGGTGTATTGGAGCAGGGAAGAAGGGATTTTATTTTTCTGGTATAGCTTCCAAGATTTGTCCCTTTGATGCATGACTTGTTTTGTTTCTTTGGATAGCCAGGGGGCAGAGTTAGCTTTGACTCATTTGTTTCTTGGAGGAGCTAGGAGTTCAGAGTATTTAGGAAGATAGAGTTAAACTGTTCTACAGCTTTGTCTAGGGAAGTGTATTTAGGGTCTGCCAGTTGGTATGTTTAAGAATGTTTGAGAAGATAGTTGGGTTGAAGTTGCTGAGATTACGAGTGTGGATGTAGTGGTGTAGATATTGGGTATAGTTAGTGGAGCGGTGTATGAAAGTAGGGAGATGGTCACTGAAGGTATCAGGGATTTAAAGGAACAGCTACAACCGTTAGTATCATGTGGTTTTAAAGTTCTATCACTGTCAGTTCTTTTGAACAGGCTGAGGTTTAGAGTTATTATTATAAAGCTACCATAATTCCATTCTCTTGGCCAGGCAAAAACCCTGCCGGTCGAGAAATCTTGTGTGTCTCTTTGCATTTTCTTTCTTTTATAATTCAGTAACTGCTGTTCATAAGCTGTAACAGTTTCCAGAACAGCATCAAGTTTTAAATCTAAAATATGGTGTGGATAGATGTCATACAAGGTTCCTTGTAAATTGTTAATACCAGTTATCAGAACTTCTTCCTCTGGTGTAAAGAAATTAATTAACAATTTCATATAGCTCCTGTTAGTCTCTAGATTAATTTGTTGCCATTGTAGTAAAAGTTCATTATAGACAGTGCCATATGTAAGCATATTAAGCACTCGTAACCTACAAGGGACAATAAGTCAAATAGTTATCACCCCCAACCCCACAATACTGTCAAATAAATGCAAATGGAAAGCCAGATATAAAAATCAACATATAAAAATACATCAGCTTTGCAGTGCAGTGTAAAGTCAATAAATATGCCAATAAATACATTCTTAAATGTTAAAATGATTTATGTGTTAATGTATTTATTTATTGACATTTGATTACTGGGAAAGTCTGACTGGGTAGGTATACTTTTTCAGTGGAGGCCCCAGGAGAAAAGCTCCAAAGTATTACAAAACCAATTAAAAACAATACTTTTACAGTCTTCAAAAATAATACAAAAAAAAAAAAAGAAAAAAATCTACAGCTTAAACAATTATACCAAATTAGAAATAAAGTGAGAACACTGGTTAAGAATAGGTACAACTTATATTACAATTTAATATTTAGAGAAATTTTAGTCAGTTTAGAGAAATGAAAGGTAAGTTAGTATAATACAGACAGGAACTGTAATATGAAATGGGATCAAAATCAGGATTTTAACATATTTAGATAGAGGGTCAGGGGAAAAATGATTATAGGAAAGGAAGTGAATGAAGAAGGGAAAGTAAAGAGGTGTACGGTAGGAATAGGTGCTTGTTTAAATTAGGGATGTAGTTTATCCTGGGCTTGAGCAAGAACCAAACTAGATTTTGACTAGGAAGTCTTTTAGAAGGGAGTGTATTTACCTTACAGATTCAGGTAAGGGGTTCCAGGCCTTAGCAATATGGTACAAGTACAGACCATACCCCACAGATTTGATAGCTTTGTGAACAGATAGGAGTTTTTTTGTCACTGGATCATAATTACTGAGTGGGAACAAAAATGTGTTGTTCTGAAGTTTTTGCGATATTGTAGTGTTTTATTTTTTCCCATTCTTGCCACACTTTTTCTCTATCCTGCATTAGCATTATACTCTTTTTGAACAGCCAAATTGCATTGTTTGTTTTCAGTCTCTTCCTTCTAGGGGGTGCAAGGCTATTAAGTATATTTATGAAAGTTGTATTGAATTAATTTACAGCATCATCTAAGGGGAAGATTTTTTAATATGTTCCAGTTAATAGATGATAAGGTAGTAATGAATATTTCTGAGTTAAACTAGGACCGATTATGTTTATAAACATGCTAATGATGTAATGGTCTGACTCTTGCTTTAAGGATACTTTTAAAACCGAAGAATTTGTTCAGATGTGGTTCCTTGCAGGCATTTAAATCAGCTGATCTTGACAGGAACAGTTTTATATTGAATAACATATTGATTAAAACAGTATCAGCACCTGTACCTGAATTGTGGTCTTACTACCCTATTGTGTTGTATGATTAATTCTCTTTTTCAGTTGCTTCTTATTTAGTGTAGTGTAGTAGTCTAGTATACTTTTTGTGTCGCATAGTACAAATCTCATGACGACTCTTTATTCAGTGTGGCAAAAACAGAATTCTTCCTTCTGTTCATTTTCTTTGGTTTCAATGACTGCTATACCATCAGGTAAACATTATGGCTGGGATTCAGAAAGGTTACCATTAAGTTGATACTAAGTGTACACTTGGTGTAGCCTTTCTAAGTGAATAGACAATACAAAGAATGTGGTAGGGATGTTCCTGAATACAGAAAGTGTACACTTAGTGGCATATGGGTTGGAGACAGTGGCACCGATGAAAAGACAGATGTCAGAACTGGAGGTGGCAAAGTTAAAGATGTTAAGATTTGCATTGGGTGTGACGAGGATGGACACGATTAGAAATGAGTATATTAAAGGGTCAGCACAGGTTGGGCGGTTTGGAGACAAAGCCAGAGAGGCAAGATTGCATTGGTTTGTGCTAAGGAGGGATGCTGGGTATATTGGGAAAAGGATGCTAAGGATGGAGCTGCCAGGGAAGAAGAAAAGAGGAAGGCGTAAGATAAGGTTTATGTTTGTGGTGAGAGAGGACATGCAGGGGGTTGATGTGACAGAGCAAGATGCGGAGGACAGGAAGAAATGGAAACAGATGATCAGTTGTGACAACCCTTAATGGGAACAGCCGAAAAAGGAAGAAGCTACTTAGTGGTAACCTTTATGGATCCCAGGATAGATATTTGTGTGGTTTCAGTTACTTATGCCCCCTCTATTACTAGCCAGTGTATCAAACTCCTATGTTATCTGAGCACATTTGTGTACATTTGCATGGTTCTGTCCCATCCACTACTGACTGTGTTGAACTTCCCCCTTTTTATCCTACTCCATTGTTGACCTTATTAAATATCTTTGATTTGTACCCTAATTTTCTGTACCTCACACTGTAGCCTTAGCCTCTAAATTTCTAACCTCACTGTAGACCTATGCCATCATGGAACCACAGACAGCTCTTCATCTGTAGTCAGCCTGTTAGTCCTAGAGACTCTGAGGAAGTACTAGAAATGTTTTGGGTTCATTGACAACCCCTTTCCTATTTCTTAATGCAGAGTCCACTTATGAGAGATGCAGATATTTATTAAAACTGGAGTATACCTCTCACAAATCATTTCTCAGTAAACAGCATACTTCCTCCTCACTACAACTTTTGAATAATAACTTTCCTCAGCCTCCTTGATCATGTACTAGTAGACGCAGGCCTCTGTCATGTGCCTTCACCATAACATCTTCTCAGACAAGTACAAATCCACATGCAGCCACTATTTCTTCTCCTAACTTGAGTAACTCTGTCTGCATGACTAAACCTATAAGGTTCCCAGAGCATGTAGCCAGTCACAACCATGTCCTGCTTACAGGTGACTCAATTGCTAGACATACTAATGACCCACTTACTAAGGTGAGTAAGGGTAGGGTGAGGATTAGCTCTTCCTTGGCCACTAGAATTTGTGATGTCACTAATATCCTTAGATTCCTTAACCCAAATTACACATATGACCTGGCGAATGATCTTAGATACTTCACCCTGGAGGAGGGGATGACAGACATGTTTGAGCTCTTAATCTATGTGACCAAGGATGGAAAGACTTTGATCAGCCTCTTACCTTCATAATGAGTGATGCCATAATACTAAATAAAAACTGACCTTAACAATTGGCACAGTAATTGATGCCATTTTAGGGGGATCTAGTATGTGTGTCAGCATGGGAGACAGTGGATGACACTTCTGCCTGTTTTCCAGGAAAGGTCTGCAGCTCTTCTCTCAGAGCTTTGGCATAAGGACTAACACAGTCTGGTGAGTGGGACATGTGTGTCTCACAATGGATTCACCTATGACTAAAACATTTGATTTTGTGTTTTGCCTTGGGGCATGTTTGGTGAGACACTGGTTTGTGCATTTGTATGCGTACTGTGATTTGCTGGGAATGTATTAAGTGAAGTGTGTTTATGTTTGGGAGGTCTCTGATCTTTAGGTAGGCTTCTAGTGAGAACCTCTACTTATGTAGGTTTACGTGTTGTATGCATGGATGGTGCAGGAGATGAAGAGTGTGAGTTGACAACTGCTTAGTATCTGATATGCTGGATTTATGAGTGAGAGAGCCTAGATTCTAGATTAGATGCATCTGTCACATATTGAATTTGTGTGAATTAGGAGATGTGGGTTGCCAATGTACATGAGGCAATTGCTACATTGCCTCTGGATGCTCATGTCAATCAGGTTGGCTGGAGAAATGGTGGGAAATTGTCCATTCATGATGCTAGGTGAAGTACTGCTGTTAGTAACAGGGTGGGGGGGGACTAGAAGGACCATGTATAGCCAAGGAAGAAGGAAAAGTTTTAAACTGCCAGGGTTTTAATGTGTAAAACTTGTGGAGGAACCTAAGAGGCTCAGCTGACTGTCTAACAAATCAATGTTACTATGAAGCCACTTGCTTGAATAATAAATGCTTTTGCAAAGGTAGCCAGACTAGTTCCTGTTAGTAATGCAAAATTTACAATGAGCATATACTGGTGAATGACCAGTCATTGTTCTTGTTTTGAATGTCATGTGTTAGCTCCTACTGAATAATTACTTATAATGTGTTATTGACCGACTCTGAAGAACTGATAGAAAAGATAAATGCTGGTCAAATCTGAAAGAAGGAATGACTACAGCTAGAGTTGTGGAAGTATGCAACAGCACTCACTTTACTGCAGAATATAAGAAAGCAATAAGATATTTTAATTTGGGATGGTGCATAAGAGATAATTTTTCAGTGTTCTGTTCACTCTCACAATACCCTGTATACTGCTTGGCCTGGAGAACAGACTGCTCTTCATCCTTTTGGGAGTGAAATGCTGCAAGTTGTTATTGTGTGTTTCAGCTTTTCCCAGTTAGGGGTCGCCACAGCAGAAGTCCGGTCCGCTAATGATTGGCAGTAGATTTTTACATGCCGAGTTGCCATCCCTGATGCACAACCTTCAACTAAGGTACGCCCATTCATGCATGTCTCCACACAGAAGACACTTTAGCTGAGAATCGAACAGGGCAACGTCTTACTGTGAGGCAACAACGCTACCGCAGCACCACCACCGCAAAATGCTGCAAGTGTATTAATAAAACTCACTGTCTCTTGGGCTTCCACCTTCAGGTCAGTAGCACTGACCCTTTTTATTGATATTAAAGGTTATGCACTCATAACATAATGTATAAAATAAAGGGAATGAGAACATACTATAGTAGCTTATGTCAGAATTGCTTCCCTTCAGCAAGCATTTGAGTATATTTTCAACAAAATTGACAATAAAAAAGAAAGACCGAAATATTGTAAGTCAGAATAAAAGCCAATAGCCTTTTTAATATTAACTATTTACTGTGCAGGCAATTTTTGTAAAAAGCATTATAATATCACTACTAGAAGGAGTTTTTTGTGTAGTTATATCAGTTTAACTCTTCCACCTTCTTGTATTTTAGAACCCTTCAATCTCTGCAGACACTGTTTCTAAAGATGTTTGTTACAGACTAGCTGATCAAGCTGAAAATGATCCATCAACAAGAATTCTTTTTTTTTCATTTTTTTAGAAAAAGCCTTGCATTTTTGCTAAGTTTCAGGGCTGTCCTCCATAGTTCATGATTTAATCAAAACAAAAGAACTCTTAGAAATCCATAGTTGCAAACTGGTTTCACTTCTGCAAGACACAGTTGTATCACCATAAAGCAGTAATAATTTAAACAGTTTTCTCTAAGGGAATAATTAAGTATTTGGCACCAAGTTATTGTTTTTCAAATAGATGCCATATTTGTGTGGACCTTCTTTGGCTGATAAAAGAAAACTCTTTTCTTTAGTAATTTCGCTTACTTGTCAGTGTCCCTCAGGTGAGTGCTTTGCTGAGCCTAGGTCTGCTCAACAAATACATTCAGAAAAGCCTGCCGTTCTTCGGAGCAGACATTTCGACTCCTAAGACTGCTAGTTAAAATGGAAGGTTATTAAAAATCATAATTTCATTATTTTGGTTCTCTTGAGTCTGTTAGTAAAAGGTACCATTTAATTCCCCTGAAAATGAAGGGATGTTAAGTAACCTTGAGGAAATCTGATCACACTGCTTACAAACAGTTTGCCAAGTCTTCTTGTCTTGACTTATTTAACCATACATTCTCTGTGTAGTACAGAAATATTCATTATAAACTGTTATGACCAACCTTGTAAGGTCCATAGATGTGTAGTAGGCTAACAACTACAAGGACCTTTATAAGTTTAGCTATTCAACCAATTAATTTGAATGGTATGTTACTTAGGAAGTTGCTAAAGGTTTTGTGGATGGGTGGGGTGGGGGTATGATAGTTATCGTATATTACTGTCTGCCTCTGTCTATCAGAAATATGGAGCTAGACCAGGGGTGAATTTCCCATTTTCATCCAATAGTCACCGTTACGCTTGAATAGCGTTAAGGATGGACCCTGCTATACATTGAAGGGAAACATATTCCAGAGCATGTGGATCCTCTGAGGCAGAAATATGTCTTGTCAACATGTATTGTTTATGTCACAAGCAAAATTTTAAATCCTTGGATCTGGTGGTTCTGGTGCTGTTCATTTTGTGGATGTACAAAAGGTCCATCAGAGCTGGATCCACGCATACCTGGTATTCCAGGCATACATCGCCTCTTAGTAACCTGTGAGTATTGGGATAGGGATTTAGTGCAATCTACATAGGGCAATGTGTTTATATCCTAGATTCTCATGGTGAGGAAACTTTGTGCATGTCCAGCCATTGCATATGCCTGGTCAGGTAGCTGCTGAAGTGGGCATTGTGCTCAATGATAGGTATGATGAAGACAGATTAGAGTGGCACTATGACTTCCTTGGACCTGGATGCCATGCCCTGACTTTTAAGTTAGGTGACATAGAATTATTTTTTTCACTACCTTAGCCACATTTTTGTCAAAATCCAGATTATTATCTACATATGTTTCCAGATCCCCAACTACCAGGTCATCTCTTAGGGGGCCTCCTATCGATGGAGGAATTAACCTGGGTGGCTGTATTCCCAAAAGGTACTATAATGCATGTTTTGGCATTAAGTTCTAATCTGTGGCTTTGGCACCAGTCATTTGTCTGTGTAAGATCCTCTTGCACGATGTTTGTGTCATGGTGGGAAATCTATGATAGCTCCTAATTTGCAGTCATCTGCAAACTTGCTCAGCCAAAGGCTCTTGACATAAGCTTTGATCACTAGGAAGTAGATGCCAAACAAAAGTGGGCCCAGCATGAAGCTCTGAGGTACCCACTAATGACCAGTCTCTTAGTGGAGATGGTGTCACCAGTCCTGACTTCCTTGGTCCTATGTTTGAGCCAGGTCATAATCCAGTGAGATATGTAGGGATTTATGCCCAGTTCAATGAGTTTGTCAACAATACCCAAATGGGGAATTACATCAAACTCTTTAGCCAGGTTCCTGTAGGTGGTATGCACTGTTTTCACCTCATCCTTTGCATTAGTGTCTCCCTCAAAGACATCCACCAGATTTAGTAGGCATTGGTTGATCAAATCCATGATAATTCATTCCGTGGCTTTGCATATACTAGTCATTCTAATCAGTCCACCCTTGTGAAGAGGGATGACCATTGCAGTGCAACATTCACGTGGTATGAAGCCTGTTTTGAGGCTATAGTTGAGAAGTTACTCTAGTGGTCCCAATAGGTCATGTTTTAAGCTCTTTAGGAGGCAACCTGGTATATTAGCGGTTCCCAGTTAGGCCGTTTTTGGTCTTAGTCAGTATAGCTATGACATGCTTCCTGCTAATAGATGGAGTGGTTATGCTAGTAAGTATTTCATGGAAGGTTATAGGCAAGTAGTTGGGGAACTTTGAGTTGAATTTTTTAGCCATCAGATTCACTATGTTGCTTTGCTCAGTGAAGGTGGTACCATTTACCACCATTTCAGCACACTGCTATGTGCTGCCTGTAAGGTTTCAGCCATAGCTTTCAAAGGCCTTGTTGTTATCTTTAGCATGTGAGGCTATCTCGACCTTGTAATTTGCATTATTGTAATTATCTAGTACTATTAGTTTCCTGATAAGTTGAATTAGTGAGCTATTAACATGACAGTGGCTCTTTCTGATTTTGGCCATGGATTTCTTTTGCTATATACAGCTGTGCAGCACTTAACATCCAGGACAGGTTCTATCCCATAGCATGTTAAGCAAAGAGGATGTTAAGCAAACACCATATTCTTTACATTGTGCTTCGCTTAACGTCCTTCTGCACAATGCTCAACTGCATTTACATCCGCTTAGTACAGTGTGGACATAAATGCGGAAAGACATTAAGCGGCATGCACCTATACTCTATTAAGGTTAGTATTATACCATTGTGGTTTGTTTTGTGCTTATTTCTCCTAACTACATCAGCCTTTATGCAGTCATTCAAATGGTTGTACAGGGTTTCTTTGAACAATTCCACATAGTATGTTGTGAACTCAGGGTTCGGAAGTGCATTAAATTTTGACAAACTGCCATCTAATAGGCTGTAGTTTGCTTTAGAATAGTTCCTAAGTGTAACAGGTTTTGCTGCATTTTCCAAGTTGAATATGATTTTGTAGGAGACGGCTTTGTGGTCCAACCTCAGCAGTGAGGTTCTGATGAGCCGGGGGTCAGGGGTGCAGCACTCCCCCATATTGGTGAGTACTAGGTCCAGTATGTTTGAACCTGTGATTGGAGTGCACTTTATCTGGTCAAGGGTATTTGTGTTAATAAAATCTAGGAATTCTTGTGCTGCCTGTGAGCTTAAAGCAGTGAATGTTTCCCAGTCTATAGTGGGGTAGTTAATGTCTCCTATGAGTAGGGTATTTGGTTATATGGTGACTTTCTCCGGTAGGTCTAGGTGTGATGGGATTCTTGGGGCATAGAAGGTAACCTATAGCTTGCTAGGACATGGTATGGTATGATACCGTGTCTATGGTGATCTGCATGTGGAAGATCTGTACAGCATCATTTTGTTAACAAACCTAAAGGTATACTTGTTGTTGTTAACGTACATCAAGTCACTTCCACCTTTTGTCCCATCTTTATAGCTGATTGTCAAAATGTGGCAAAGGCACTGAAGCCTTATAGGTTCATAGGTGTTTACTAGGCTAACGACCACAAGGGCAATTTTGGAAATAAAACCTTTACTAGCAAGGGCCTGAGAGATGAATCATTTAGAAGTTGCCTGTATCTATTGGACACATAAGTCCCAAGCCAGTGATGAATTTTCTGTTCCACATGCAAATGTCCAAGTTATACTTGAACTGGGTTAGGAAGGAACTCTGCTTCACATGGATATGGAATCTGTTCCAGTGATGGGGTAGTCTCTGTGATACATACCTGTCTCGCTAGCAGGTCCTATTTATATCACAGATATCACAGGCAAGGTTTAACTCTTTAGAATGGGTAATTCTGGGGCTGTTTGTTTTGCTGATATGCAGGAGGTCCATCAGAGTGGCCTCTGACAATGCCTTGCATGTCAGGCAAAGATCTCCCTCAACAGCCTGTAAGAGACATAATACAGGGATGGGGTCTTGAGGTGGTCTGCATAGGACATTTTACTTATGCCCTGTATTCTTTTAGTGAGGAACCCCTGTGGATGTTCCATTTGTGGGATATGCCCTAGTTAGGTACATACCAAAGGGGACATTGTACTCAATGATACATCTGATGAATGTCAAATACAGTGGAACAATGACTTTCTTGGACCTAGATGCCATACCTTTGTTTATAAGTTGCACAACATAGAATGATTTCCTCATTACTGTAAACACATGATGGTCAAAGGATAGATTACTGTGTATGTGTGTCACTAATTCCATGACTACTGGATCAACTCTAAGGGGTGTGTTGTCATTGTGATAGTTACCAGAGGTAGATGACTTCCCAAAAGATACTGTTATGCATTTCTTGGCATTTAGTTTTAGTCCATGGCTTTGACACCAGTTGTTTGTCTGTGTCAGCCCTTCCTGGAAAACATTTGTGTCGGTGTGGGATTCAGTGACAGCTCCTAATTTGCAATGATCTGCAAATTTAGTCAGCCAGAGACCTCTGACATTGGTCTTTACTTCAGAGAAGTAAATGCCAAAAAGGAGTGGTCCAAGGACTGATCCCTGAGGGACACCACTTGTAACTGACCTCTTTCTAGAAGTGGACTTCCCAATTCTAACTTCCTGGGTCCTGTCTATGAGACAGTTGGCTATCCACCAGGTGACATATGGGTTTGTGCCTAACTTCTTGAGTTTGTCAACAATGCCCAAGTGGGGTATTGTGTAAAATGCTTTGGCCAGGTCAAGGTAGGCAGTGTGAATCATTTTTCCCTCATCCATTGCTTTGGTGACCTTCTCAAAGATGTCCATCAGGTTGAGTAGGCATGACCTGCCCTTGATAAAACATAACTGGGTTTGGTCCATTGTCTGGAGGTATTAATCATTTCCATGATAATTCTTTCCATGGTTTTGTATATAAGACTAGTGAGACTGATGGTCGGTAGTTTCCAGGGTCTGTAAATGGACCACCTCTTTTTCAGAGGGATGACTGCTGCTGTTCTCCATTCATGAGGCACAAAGCCTGCTTGGAGGCTACAGTTAAAAAGCAATTCCAGAGGGCTTGATAGGTCATGTTTCATGCAATGTAGAAGGCATCCTGGGTTATTGTTTGGAACCATTGATGCAGTGCTCTTGGCCTTAGAGAGAGCATTAACAATCAGTTACCATTGTGATAGCAGGGGAAGTTATATTTGATGGCATTTCCTGAGAAAAGGTTGAGGGTGAGATAGGGGTAAAGCTGGAGCTGAATTTTCTAGCCAGTAGATTTGCTGTGTCTTCTGGCTTATTATAGGTGGCTCCATTTACAATGAGTTCTGCACACAATTGTGTATTGCCTTTGAGGTTATGGACATAGCTAAAGAACGCCTATGGTTGTTCTTGGCCTGGGAGGCTAAATTTACCTCAGATTTGTCTTTGGTGGACTTTATTTGTCCTCTAAGTTGTTTGGTTAGTTTAATGAGAGTGCTTTTATCCTGCTGGGTGCTGCACTTCCTAATTTTGTCATGATTTTCTTCTTTCTGTTATACAGCATATTGATTTTGCGATTCTACCAGGGTGGCTTGTTTTTTGAGTTAGTTCTGTACTTCTTCCTGGTTGGTACAGCTGCCTCTATGCACCTATTAACATACTTGTATAGGGTTTATGTGAACAGTTCTGCATAGGCAGCAGTGTTTTCAGGGTTTATGGGGCTTAGGATTTTGCCAGGTTATCACTTAATAGCAGGAAGTTAGCCTTAGAGTAGTTCCTGAATATTCCAGGGTTAGCTGGGGGTCCAGCTTTTATTTTTACTTCAAAGGAGACCATTTTGTGGTCTGACCTTACTAGGGAAGACATTACACCTGGGGGTGTGCAATACTCCCCCATATTAGTGAAGACCAGATCCAGTATGATTGCACCCCTCGTTGGTGTATTGACGATCTGGTCCAGGGAGTTTGTGGTTACAAAATCCAGGAATCTCTGTGCCTGTACATTTGGTGTTGTATAGGATTCCCAGTTAATATTGGGGTAATTAAAGTTGTCCATGAATATGGTATTGGGTTGGATGGTGAGTGTTTCCAGTAAGTTTAAATACATGGTATGGGTTTCCTGGGTCATAGAGGGGGACCTGTAGCTTGCAAGGAAGTGGTATTGGATTTTGCCTATGATGATTTGAACATGTAATATCTAAAGTACATTGTCCTGTTTGACCAGCCTTGAGGTATATTTATATTTGATGCAAATCAAGACACCTCCACCTTTAGTCCCTGTATGTGTGCTAGCTGGTCTAAATGTATGGAAGGCATTATAACCTTGCACTGTTGGTGTGCTCTCTGTGGCTTTAAAGCATGTCTCAGTAACTGTATATATATCAGCATTCTCTAAGGTAAAGAGAGCTTCTAGGGAGTGGAGTTTTTTGTTTAGAGTCCTAGCATTGAGCAGTAGTACCTTTAGATTTTACTGGTTTTGAATTGCTATGCTGGAAGTACTTTCAGTTTGCATTGCCTAAAATAGTCACTATAGGGGATGGCAATGTTTTAACTAATATTCGAAAGCCTAGAGGGTAGAGGTGCAAACCATCCCTGGCAAAGCAGTGTGGTCTATTGACCATCTCCTTTCATGCTGACATGCAGCATCATCCTTGGAGAAGGTAAAATGCTGCTCAATGCTAGGCTCATACCAGCCTGGGACACATGTTCTGAGAGCTCCATGATGTCTCTCTTCATATAGTCTAGGGCGATACGGCTCAGATCATTTACACCCACATGTACAATGACTGAGTCACTGGTACTTGTGGTCCAGTGACCTGAGTGCATGTATAATGTACCAGATCCTAGCCCTGATAAGCAGCTGACCTTGACAATCTCCTTAGTCTGGTGAGAGGGACATCAGTATGCCTCATGATGGAGTTTTCAGTGAACAGAATGTTGGATTCTCTGGAGGCTTCATGAGATGTGGTTGTATGTGTTAATGTGGGTGTTGTTTTAAACGGTTGCATTTGGGACTGCTGAGGGCTTTTGTTTTGTGTACTTCATCTAAGAGGTCTTTGGGGTTCAGGAAGGTTGCATTTAAGTGCTACAGCATATATGGGTCTATATATCTGCTTTGAATTGTGTGTGATGAGTGCAGTGTGTGTGTACTGCTGACAGCCTTATTGATATTAGGAGTACTTTTCTGTGAGAGCTTTGCCTCCAGTGACATTGTGTAAAAACCCTCTCACATACCATATCAGTTTGTTTGAGAATTAACTGGTTGTCAGTAAACATGATGCAATTCTTAAACTGCCTCAGGATGTCCATATCCACCAAGCTGGTAAAAGAGATAGTGGGAAAGTTCATATTCATGGCAACAGACCCTTTTTTATTGATTAGGCAGTTGGAGTGAAAATATAAAGCAATGTCAGGGGTATCCGGTTTGCAACTTTGGGGACAGTGCTTGTTACTGCAAACTAGTTATCATGTGTGCAACCAGGTATTGCTGAAATTTCAGTCATGCTTTTACAGGAAAAATGTCACTCAAAGTGTCTGTAGCTATACAGGGCACTGTCAAACACTTGAGAGGAACTAATAAGTAGACCCTGACAATTTAAGGATGAAGTATTTAGACAGATATTCTGAGGTTAGAAACAAATCAAGCAGCACTTACTGAAAACAAAGAATTAGCTTCAAAAATCATGAAAAGAGGAGAGACAGATGAATGGCTACTGCCTGGCTACTACTAGTGCTGGTCTCACCACAGCTTCACTCTGCTGGGATACAATGCCAGAAGCAAAACATTAGCACCAGTCCCAAGATGAGAAGCAGGCCATAGCCTGTTTGGTGATCAGCAGTCTTGAACCAGATGATGGAAGGGTCTGTAGGCTTGTTGTAGCCATTCCATGGTAGATACCTTGAATTGCAATCAGACCAATCAGGAGCATCAAGTGCAGACAGTCACTGCCCAACCAGAAACAGTCAGGAATCAATGCACTCTGCTACTTCTCTCACCAGGAGCAGAATATAAGAACAAATTCCAAGATGCCACCTATGAAGCTGTTATTAGGCTTTCCAATGATGAAATAATGTCATCGTGCTCCTTCTCTCACCAGGAGAAAACAGAAACACTAATTCCAAGATAACTACTGAAATGCAGAATGTGAGTTCTCCAATAATTGGTGGTCTTATAATAGATGTTGCAGATTTAAAGGTAAGATAGAAAAAATAGTTTAATATCCTAAGCACTGCATTGGGCACTAAGCTTTTAAATATGAAAGAGGGGGTAGAGCCACTAATTTTAAAAGAGCAAGATAGATTGAAAGAGGGTGGGCACTTTGTATTCTGATTCTATGGAATACAATGGGATGGCCAATAAATTTAAATAGTTGAAGGGAAGTGATTTCACAAAATGATAATTTTGTGCTTGCTTACAATAGCCAATGTAAGGAGAGAGGGAAGGAGATATGTGCTCAAATTAACACAACGGGCAGGCAACTAGAAAAGCAGTTGAGTTTAACAACACAACAGCAACAGGGTTGGAGGGTGGTAAATAATTTCTGTGTGACTCACAAGAGACACATCTGTGGTCTCTTTTCTAGTTTTCATATGCAATTAAAAGTAGAACACAAATAAAACACAGTGTAAAGAAAATACCACAATATACAAAATAAAAGAATGCAGTAAAGTAATACAAAATACAAGAAAGCAAAAGCAAACTAACCCTTTCCTCACTGCAAGATGTGGCAGAGTCTGGGTGAGCTTTTCCAGTAAAGCTTTGGAATGTTTTATTTTACCACTTAAATAGAAGGTTTAGTTCCTAGGTCTACCCTCAGTTTACAGATAATTAACCTTAACTGACCTGTCCTATCTTCTCTGTGACTCCTTAATTGATCCGTTCTAATTTTTGTGTGACTCACAAGAGACACAGCTGTGGTCTCTTTCCTAGTTTTAATATGCAATTAAAAACAGAACACAAGTAAAACACTGTTTAAAGAAAACAAACCACAATATACAAACTAGAAGAAGGCAATAAAGTAAGCTTTTCCAGTAAAGCACTGCTGGAGTATGTCTCTGTAACAACACAAATGTCTATATTTTCTTTAGGCTCCTGGCATTGAACAATGACACCTTTAGTTTTCTTTGGGTTTTATATACAATGTCGGCATGTTTGTCAGTTTGGCTTTGCCTACAAAAAGACTCTAAGGGAGTGGATAAAGTTCTAGCCAGTATCAAAAAGCCTGGGGGGGGGGGGTAAAAGCAGACCAATCTTGGCAAAGCAACATGGTTTGTTAACCATGTCCTCCCATGTTGACAAATATTGAATCCCCCTTGGATAACACCAGAAACATAGCCAGTTACTGAAGTCAGTTATTCTTTGTTCATACTGCGGCATCATACCTTGTGAAGATAGAATGCTGCTCAGTGCAAGGCATGTACCTGTCTGTGACACATACTGAAAGAGGTCCATAATGTCTCTCTTTAAATAATCCAATGAGGTATGTCTTGGGTCATTTTTATGCACATGAACTATAATAGAACCATACTGATACTTGTAGTGTAGTGACTTGAATGTGTAACTTGGTGGATACTGGCTCCAGATATGAAATTAACCGTTATCTTCTCCTTATTCACTCTGGTGAGTTAGACATCTGTGTGTTGTGCAATAGAGTCCCCTATGACAAGAGTCATTTTGCTTGCCTTATGGGCTTTGGTCTGGGGGCTCCACTGGGTGTAGGCATGTCTGTAGTATTGCTTTTAGTGTGTGCTTTAGTGCTGGCTGAGAATGGGTGTTCCTTTTAATAGGCTTAGTAGATCTTTGAGGTTTGGGGAGATGCATACGATGGTTGTAGGTGTAGTGGACACTACATGTCGTGGATGTAGTGTGTGTTCTTGACAACCTTGTTTATATATGAGAGTTTTGTCTCCAAGGAATTTGTGCATGTACATTTCTTGCATACTATGTTGGTTTCTTTGAGGATTAAATGGATGTGTGTGAACATGAGACAGCTACTACACTGCCTCAGGATGCCACCAAGTTGGTGATGTTGACATTTGGAAAGTGTACATCCATGTTGTCTTGGCCTGTATTCAGGTGGGTACTATCTATAGGTTGAGGACCAGCTATACAGAGCTCTCCTAAGGTGGTCTCTGGGGTCTGTCATTATACAGGGTTTAATAGTACTAACATATAATAGTAGCACTGTTCAATGCACAAGTCAGTTGCTGTATGCTTGTCTCTGCCCAATGGCTTTGTTTTAGCCTCAGTAAGTTGATGTTTCATTTCTTTTTTTTTCCCATAATAAATTTTTATTGTTAGATATTTTCCATACACAATAAAAATCAAACACATAGTTCACTACTACTACCATCAACATTATATACAATATCTATATAAAATGCTTCCATATGAAAATTGACATTATTCCAAAAAAAAGAAAGACCATAGAAATAATTTGAGTCAATACAGATAATACATAGTTCAAATACAATATTCCCTCCAAATATATAACCAAAACTTAATACATTCATAATAATGATGTTTCATTTCTAAAGATTGTTTTATAGGTACACTTTACTATATAGACATTTGCATCTGTTCAGGACATTGCCAACCACAGCTGTATGGTAAGTAGCTGCATGCAAATGGGTCAAATTTATACTATCAGAAAAGAACCTGTAATCTAACTCCTGAGCCATCTGACCAATAAATGACTATACTTTGAGCCCTTTTAGAGTGGTTTCCAACTCATGTAGACCAGGTAAATACCTTCTACCACAAGATGAATGATCCTAGTCCTCTTAATGTAAAAACACAGCAAGAAGGAACCATTAGATGCAATGCAACAACAAAACATTCTATTCACTATCTAGATTTCCCTTCTGCAAGGTGATTACAATGCAATCAGTAATATAACAGCAGTCAGAGATAAGAGCTGATTTTTTCAACAAAAATACTTTAAAAGTTTTAAAAATGCTAGAAAGTAGTAGTGGTTTCATAAATAATGAAAAGCAAGTGCAAAAAAGAAGGTAGAATAACTTATCTTTGCTTGAGTGACACTGGTTTGATGTTCTTTGACTGATTATTCAATAGGCTATCTTGCTGTCTCGGCCCTGGACCACCTCAATTCATTTTTTTCAAGGCTATTTCCATCAATGCTGTCAAAGTATCCTCCACTTCGGCCTGTCAGATACACTAAGGATACTTAAAGGATCATACTTACTTCTTTTCTACACAACATCAAGTTTTGTGTTCAGATATTTTCCTGCATATTCAAGTTCCTGTATATGGTAGACATCTGCCCACAGCTGTCACGCTTGTGATTATAAGCTGGATTCTAGATGTGCGGTCATCATTGGAATATCTTCCATGCATCCTTATTCATATTCCTCAGTGTTCTTATAATTTGTTTGTCTAGTATAACTTAATTGAGCTCAAGGCAATACTGCATTTATGGGGAGAATGTGTGTGAAGATAGTCATACAGGTTACAAACTCCTTGTTAGCCCTGGCTGCATTTATGTGTTTGAGTATACCCTGTAGGATACTACAGGCTGTTCTGGCTTATCTGTGTCTCATTTTTCAAGAAGTGAATGACCCAGTGCTATTTGATCTCCAATTTCTGTACAAAACCAGTGGCTGTAAAACACCCATACTAGGGATCTAAATTTACTCCAACAAACAAGACTCACTAGAAGAAAGTATTCCCAGCATATGAAATATATTACTACTACAGGTCACGCAAAGTACTTGCTGATTTAAGATTGATGAGTGGACCTAAATTTACACCAGGATTATCATGCATGGCCCTGTGGGAGTTGGGCACTATCAGGTTCTCGTTGAAGTAGCAAGAACTTTTAACTGAGCCTACATAATTGTGTATATGGATAGGCCTGTTATGTTCCCTGTGATCACTTGCCCTTGTATTGTTTCTATGTGCCTATACTGAGCACTAAACACTGGCAGAGCTTCTTTAACCATGATTTTAAAAGTGACATGTCTGTGTGCATACGATCCTCTTTAGACAATCCATGTCCAGGAGGATGATCTTCAGTCTAGATGAACAGATACCTGTATAGTAGACTGACAGCTCAGTGCAACCAGGGGAAGTAGGTATAACCTGATAAAAGTTACTAATTCCATGACACTTTCTGGCTTTTGCAGAGATTATCCCTCTGTCATTGAACATTTCATTATTATTTCAGTAAGGACCAATATAAATGCTCAGGAATTAAATGATTATCATTTGGTTTGTTCACTAACTCTCTAATCTTCAAATCTTGCAGTATATGATACATGAAGAAAATAAGTGCATTATGTTCTGCATAAGTGTAGAATTACTGCAAGAACCCCCCCCCCCCAAATTGGCCTTACTCCCCATATTAAAGGTTATGTCCTCACATAACAGACCTATACATATGATTATAAATTATATTAGTACTTTGCAATTTATTTATAAAGTACTAACATAGTGGAGGCATAAAACGATAAATGAAAAAAGCAGTTTGTTAAATGCATTGCATTATTCTACTAAGTGAATTATAAACACTGCCTTAAATGGACCTGATTTCATCTTCAGTAAATAAATTGTCGGTTGCGCTACTGGTTGATGAGTTACAGCAGGGCAAAGTTTCAGTTCATTGATTTATAGTTGCACATGCTGAACAGAGTGAGAAAACTCCTGCCATTCAAAATTTTACTGATGTCCTCCATAGTTGTGCAACTGCAAAGTTAGCACATTTAAGTAAGGGGTATAGAAAGTGAAGTCTTCCACATAGGGATACACAGGGGGTGTCGTCCCCCCAAAAATGCTTTTAAACATGTTTCATATGTTGAGATTCAACTTTTTTAAATCCAGCTGAACCTTAATGTATCTGTAATTCAAGATGTCTAATCAAAAATTGGAAACTAATTTGTTTGCAGTAGAATTCAGCCACAGATGATCAGCTAAATATCATTTTACCAGATGAGAACATTGCCTCCAATGCCACATTATGTCCCCAGACATCATTTAAGTGATAAAGTGATAGATCACAGAGGGCAAAGTTCCTTTTTTGGATATATGAGGCTGTACCCTATACTCCACATGCGACCTGATACAGTAAAACTAAATTTGGCCATTTTTCATTCCTTTTCATTATTCATAAACCAGAGTACTATTTCAGTGCTTTATATAAGTATTACAATCTGAAAATGAATTAAGTTTTCATAAAAACAAATCAAAGGCACGTAGATTCAGAAATCTAGAATCCAGAATTAATATCATATAGATAAGTTGATGTTAGACACAAAAAACTGTAAACCCAATATATCTTGTTAAAGTTCCTAAAGGTGAACGGACACCTTTACTTCAAGTTATAATTATTTATGGTTACTGCTACATGTTAGTCTGTCACATGCTAAAGCTCTCTAGGCCATGTTTTTAAATAGCTAGTTAATGAATGTTTCGAACTTTGTCAGCCATTGTGGTTGGATCACATATTAATGCCTCCAGATCATAGTTACATTAAACAAGCTCGATGTTCTTTATATATTCCTTTAAAGTAATCTATATAATGGATCAGAAAGGCAGTCATACAGCCATACTATTATATAGCTTGTATAACCTGTTTGTTTGAGGCAGAGATGATAATAAAGCTACAGTACATTCATGCCACCTTAAAACAAAGAAGTATGGAGTTTTAGAACACAAGGACAGTGGTATTGATTGTTCTCACCCATGCTAATATATCTAATCATTAACTTTTGGTATTTGACATATTACAGGAATATACTTTTTCAGCATCATCAAAGGAAATGATTGAAATAATGCCAGCCAGACATACATAAATTGATGAAAAAAATGCCTCTTTATTTGCAGCTAAGACATGTATACATGTTAATTCCAGAATGCTAGAACTTATGTAATATTGCATAGAAAAATACATGCAGTGAAATTGTATTTACTGCTTAAATAAAAAAGAAAACACTGGCCATTGCAGTTCTCACAAAGCTTATTTGTCAACTTCATGACACTGCTGAGTGAGCAAAACACTGCTGTAACAAATGAAAGAAATCTGCCCAAATTGTTCTTTCATTTTATTTTGCCTAGATACACAAATAAAATTGCCCCTTACAGGTATGTCTATACCCCATGCAGCACTCACCTAATGCAGAAACATTCCATTCCCCTCATTCACACAATCCCAGTGAAGCTGTAGGACCATCAGTTTGTTCACTTTGAAGCACATATTCCCTTGCTTATGTCAAAAGTAGAGATGAAATGAAATAAACACTGTAGTATGTTTTATTGGCAGGCTTGAACAAACATCTGTATCTGCCATTTTCAAGTTTTTTGATTCGTGTTTTCAGCATATTATACTTGGTGCCATATCTTCTAAAATGATTAGGAATAGTATTGTCAACATCTTGATTTACTTTTCCAACAGTCACTGGAACATGGGAGAGTACCAGCACAATGGAAAAGTGCTTTAGTGATCCCAATCAGTAAGAGAGGTGAAGCATCTGCTTTTGAAAATAATAGGCCCATTAGTTTGCCTAGTATTATAGGAAAGAGTTTTCAGAGAAGGTTGGTTTCATTGATGTTGAACAAAGATGAGACACTATATTTATGATGAAAAAGACTGATACCTGAAAAACACTGTGCACCTTTGCTTAACACGAAGAAAAAGAAGAATATATAAAAAACAGTAGCAAAGGTCTGGCTCCAAACAATCCAAACAGCATAAAGTTCTCCTACTGGCATGAAGGACCAACCATAAATCGAAAATATTGAGCAGCTCTTTTTTATTCAGGACAAGCGCTTTCACAATAGCTTCATCAGGTGCATACAAAATGAACTCTAAAAGACACACCTTATATAACCATTAAAAATCACATGACACCAATTAAAAGTTAAAAGCAATGCTTCTTAAAGTAAAAACAGCACAGAATAAAAAATGATGTTAAACTTCTCGCATCATTGTTTTACCTATTTAACAGTCTCTTTTGCAACATAGGTTTCAATGGTATATATTCATTAAGACCATGTCCAAAATTGGCTCTAAGTCTAACTATCCACTGTGCCTCTATTTCTTCTGTTCTAGCCCTGATATTACCATGCCTAATATTTATATAATTTCTACCCAACACTCTAAAATTAAATATATGCTGTGGATCTGTACTATTAACATGCTTAGCTAAGGCATTTATAACATTCACTTTCTTAATATTATAAAGATGTTCCCTTATCCTTTCTCTAAGACTACGATCAGTTTTACCTACATAAAACTTGTTGCATACACAGCAGGTAGCTAAATAAATCACATGGCAGGTGTCACATGAGGCTTGGACCCTGATACCAAAGGACTCACCAGTATCTGGATGTTTAAAATAACTATCAGTCGAAATATACTTACAATATTTACAATGCCCACATGGTTGTGTGCCAGCTGTTGATTGTAAATCATTATCTTGTTTGTTATTACATAACCTATTTTTCAAAGATCTCTTATTTCTAAATGAAAATTGTGGTTTATTACCTACTATGTCCCTGACTTGTTTATCTGTAACTAAGATATCCCAATGTTTATTAATAACTTCAGTATATAAAGAAACATCTCTACTATAACTAAAGCACATTCTAAGCTTATTGTTACCACTATTTCTTGTTCTATGTGCTGGATTCGAAAAATAGGGCTTGTGAGAGTCTGTGTGTGTGTGTGTGTGTGTGTGTGTGTGTGTGTGTGTGTGTGTGTGTGTGTGTGTGTGTGTGCATGTGTAATATCCAGAACAGGCAACTGTTGGCACCAATGCCAAAGACACATTTTGCTTGGTAGTCCACTGGAAGCCATGGGGGTTAGATAGATCAGTGACATCACAGCATTAGTTTTCACTTTTCTGACTGGATTTCTTGCAGATCTGAGCATTTTTACAGGTTGTCATTAATAAACCATGTAATAAATTAATTTAAAATGTATATGCATAATAAAGTATCCTGTATCTATCTGTGTGTGTATCAATGTAAAATCTCTCACACACACACACACACACACACACACACATATACATATATATATATATATATATATATATATACACACACACACACACATATATATATATATATATATATATATATATATATATATATAGACACACACACACACGTATGTATGTATGTATATATACATATCATAACTTTCAACCTCTTAGCACAATAAATCTGTACAAGGCCTAAAATAATGGGGGGGAGGGCAAAGGCCAAAAAGTAGGGACAGATTTTAAATATTGTTCTTAAAGACGTAGAAAGTTGCTAGAATAACAACATTTGTTCTAGCATGCACTTTCTGAAGGAAATGAAGTCTGAAGCGCAAATGTATGACATTATTTAGTTATTTCAATTCTCAGTGATTTGCTGGAAAACCACAACTTTTATGAGGAATAGGCAAAAATAATTATACATACACACACACACACATTGAGGAATAGGCAAAAAAAATTACACACACACACACACACACACACACACACACACACACACACACACCAGTCATGCTTCATTGTCTAGGTATTTTCTCACACAATCCATCCATCTCTTTCCTGGATGCCTTCATTGTCTTCCATCTGTTTGTCCAAAATCTTTTTAATCATATGGTCATCTGCTTTCCTGCACATATTCCTGGTCCACAGTAATTTGTTCTCTTTACCTGTTTGCAGTTGGTGCTATTTGAGGTTCTGCTGTGACGTCCTTCTTTCTTTGTCTATCCCACAGTGTCCATCCTACCACCTATCTCAGGCACTTCATTGTCCTCACCTCTAGCTGCATAAACTGCTCTGCATTCACTATCCAGGTTTCTGTACTATATGGTAATACAGGCCACAACACTGTTTTGTACACCATACTTTTCAGTTTCTTTGGCTTTCTTCTCTCAAACACTACCCCTGACACTTTTTTTCAGCTGGCTGCAGATCCTGATTCTAGCTTCCTTTCACCTTAATCTCCCCCCCATATACTTTAAGCTAACTGATTCCACTAATTCTCAGCTTCTTCTGATTATCCACATTTGCTGCCATTACAATCATCTTATCTGTACTCAGTTTCATACAGCATAACTTTAGTTTTACATTCCATTCCATTCACCTGAAGGTTCAGAGTGTGCCTGTAAAGCCACGTTGTCTGCATACAACTTTGTTGATTTGTCTCCTTTGATCTGTTTGTTAGTGGAGTCCATCACCAGTATGAACAGCAGTGAGCTCAGAGATGGACCCTTATGCACATCCACTGGGAAACCTTCTGTGAGTCAGAACACTGTTCATACTTGTGTCATATCATTCCTTGTATGCAACCTGCAGTAATTATGTCAATGTTTCTGTGACCTCGAATCACTGCAGGACTGCCAAACTCAGCTTTCTTGGGACCGTGCCATATGCTTTCTCCAGGTTTAGGAATGCCAAGATGCACTCTTTCCTCGTCTGTAGCTTCTTCTCAACAATCTGTCTCACTGCAAACACTGGGCCAGTTGTGCTGCATCCAGATCTGAATCCAAACTGCTTTTCTCCCATTTTACTTTCTACTCTTCTGCATATTTATTTATCAATCATTTATTATTTGACAGTAGCTTTGAACCTTAAGGAATGTATCCATTACCTTTGCTAGAAAAGGGAAAGTGTTTCTCAAAAAGCCTTTCAAATATCTGAAGGAAATCTATCATATCCATGTGACATACCTTATACTACATGATGATAGAAAAAGAAAAAAATGCCACTTTAGTCTGCCCTGATTCCAAGTCATGGAATTACTGTGCTTCTCCAATCCAGGGTAGAAGTAATAACTGGTAGACTACCTTACTTTGTTTTAGCTTTTACTACTCTGCAGATTAATTTATCAGTCATTCATTATTTGACAATGGCTTTGAACCTTAAGTAATGTATCCATTACCTTTGCTAGAAAAGGAAAAGTGTTTCCCTAAAAGCCTTTCAAATATCTAAAGGAAAGCCATCATATCCAGGTGATATACCTTACACTGCATGATTACAGAGAAAGAAAAAAAATACCCCTTTACTTTGCCCTCCTAATTTAGCTAGCTCTGTGCTACTGCTCTCCTAGTCCCCTCTATTTTGCACCATCTGCCCCATGCCTCCTTGAAAGTTAGCGGACATAGAGTTTAACAATTCTTTGATTAACATGTTTCATTTGCACATTGCCTTTTCAAATTACCATTTACCTCTTACAATGATGCACAATATGCTGTGGGATCTACAGCAACATATGTCTATGAGCTTAGACTTGCTTTCAAAGCACTCATTTACATTTCATTAGACAGTCATGAGACTGTACATCTTCACTAGCATGCCTTTACACGATAACTAATGTACTCCTATTCCCATGCTGTTTCCTTGCTACTCCATAGCACTTGTTAGTATTATGATTTACTATGTGCCTACGCAAGGTGGCTTACTGTGCAACCATGCACTGCCAACTATGCGTGTCTTGAGTATGAATAAATGAATACTAGCCATAATCTTGTAAACAGATTACTTGTGGACTACCAAAGAGATATGTTTTAGATCCATCTGTTTTTAACAAACATATGCCTTTTGTCTCTGCTTGAAGCAGTGGTTATATCCACAAAGGACAGTACAAAGCTTTTCTGCAAGAGGTACTCCTGTGGCAGGACTTTCACAAACCCCATCTACCTAAAATGAATGAGAAATCCTCACCTTTGACAACTCATGCCTTAGCAACTTATGCTGACAGTCTGTCAAAAATGTGTTACAATTCAACATTATGAAATGTCTGTTGTGCATTTTTATAAAATAAATGAGTATATCCTTACAACATCAGTAATAGTACTCTCAGAACATTGAACTACTAGAAGGATTTAGGAGCATTAGCTGGTAATAAAATAACATTCAAATACAGTTTAACTAATAGTATTCATATGTGCTTTCTTATTTCAAGCAGTGGTTTGGGTTCTATAATATCAAAGAAGGCTACTGGATTCTGTTATATTAAGGAAGGTTACTTTTTTACCTCCTCTGTAAAGGACTCTGTATATAGTAATTAAAGAATATAAAACTTAATTCAGCATTTATTCAGTTAAACACTCAAACAACCATGAGACAGTCCAAAGATTATTGTTTATTATATACTTTATCTTGGGTCCACTATTATGATAAATACATTTATCAGTCAAAAAACGCAAATATTGTTATTTAGCACTGTCCTACGGCACATTATCAACAATTTATCTCTATCCCATGTGTAACATCAACCAAAGAAATGACATAACCAATCACACTAAATGATCCCCAGTCAAATTAAAAGAAACAGGAAAAATAGACACGTCTCTTAACTGCACCAACATATATGGTCAAATGTATCCCCACAAAAACGATTTTCACAGTATCAAAAAAGACAAAGTGGTTTGCAGAAATGTGCTTAATCTTTATGGTGTCAAAAGTTACAATATCAATGCGATACTCCTCTAGGAATATAAATAATAACAAACTCATTGAAATTTTTGAAGTGTCAAGTAAAAGTCTATATCACTTCCCATGATGTGACGGCAATGAAAATACCAAAACACTGTGCAGTTCCTCCCATTAATAAACCTTACCAAAGCCTTTTTTGTCATTAGCTCTCAACTTAAAAAGAGAAGACTATACATCAATTAATAAATGTATATGAAGTAACAACTTCTCTTTTCCTTCTAAAAATCTTTGGGACCTTAGTTTGTGAATCTTTTCTGTAATCCAGACACATATACAGCTTTGCCAACACTCTCTTTTTAAGTTGGACTATTACTTTGACACTTTAAAAATGAAAATTGTTTTAACTGCAGTTTTGAAAATAATAAAAATTCAGTGTACAAAAATATTTGGCCTGTTCAGGTCTGCAGTTGCAGAAAGGCAGTATCTTAAACACTGCAAGTCTTTTCTTAGCAAAGCTTTCATCAAAGAGTACTTGGACACATTACACTTCATTTGTAAATCTGAGTACAAGAAATTGTAAAGTACCACTTACATTTGTAGTGTGGAACATTATGGCCTTGTCAGCACTGAAATTTTCTATATTGTCATATCTGACTAAGAGGAAGGATAACTTTTTGATAAATGTTTATGTTTATTTAACTTTAGTATTATGCCAACACATAACAGCTTGATCTAGACATATCTTGCATTTCTCACCTTAAAACATAATATATTCATATTTAGCAGAAATGAACAACACAGACCTTTGCAAACTTCTGCACATTAAAGTCTGTATTTGCTACTTAGTTGAATAGAAGGTTTTTCTCTGTAGTGAGAGCTACATAATAAATAAACACAGTGAGACATGCCTAGGTAGTCTTCTAGAAATTGTACTTTGACTGTGATTTTAAATTTAAAAAGCAAACACAAGGACCCATCTTGAAATTGCAGGGACATTTTGTCCTCTTTGTTGGCATACTGCAGTAAAAGAACATGCCATTTAGATGTGATTGCCAATTAGTTTCTCAGTCTAGCTGTTTATATATCTATATTCAACATTCTCATCTACAGAAATTGAAATGGTTAATGTTGCCATTAAGTGTACACTGTAAAATGAAATGAAAATATAAGCAGAACTTTGCCACTGTAGACAGAGATATCATCTTATAAATTCTTAACCTGGTAATATTGTAGAATTAGAGTACTTAATATCATGTACGTAGCCTCGCAATACACAAAGAAACTTAGAAAAATAGTTCTGCAGCTTAAGTACATAGACATATCAGTAATTATAACTGTAACTATAGCTATAAAAATAGACATAAATGCAGGTGCAGATATTTATTTCTGGTACTATTCCATTCAATAGAGATACACTCTGAATACATTTTAAGCAACCTGGACTGAAATAACGTAGTTATATATCCAATCCAAATATATGGGGCTTTGCAAGTTGTCCCAGTCTAATAAAATAAAGCTCAAATTAAACTTTTCAGACTAGAATAATAAAATATACATTATCAATTGTCACAAACTTGATGAAACTTCATTTCTGCTATAAAATGTCTCAGGACTTTTTTTAGTTAATTTTATTTTTGTTTAATTTGCTGGCAGTGCCATTTTCCGTTTGGTAGTTAATATTGTGATAGCCTTCCTGATTTTATTTCTTATTTTACTTTTTTATACAGTTATCTTAAATTTAATTTCTAGAGTTTCAGTTTAAGCAGGGATGTCTTTTATGGGTTTGACCATATATGTTTTTTGCAGTTAAGGGAAGTGTCTATTTTTTCCTCTTTCTTTTAATTTGATTGGGGCTGATTTAATATGATTGGCTATGTCATTTCAGTGGTTGATGTTACATATGGGATAGAGAAAAATTGTTGATGACGTACCATAGGATAGTACTACATACAAATATTTGCATTTTTTGACTGATAAATGTATTTATCATAATAGTAGACCCAAGGTAAAAGATATAATAAACAAAAATCTTAGGATTCTCTCATGGCTCTTTAGGTCTTCAACTGAATAAATGTAGAATTACAATTTATATTCTTTAATTACTCTATACAGAGTCTTTACATAAGAGGTAAAATTGTAACCTTCCTTAATATAACAGAATCTAGTAACCTTCCTTAGGATAACAGAATTTAGTAGTCTTCCTTGATATGATAGAACCCAAACCATTTCTTGAAATAAGAAAGTGCATTTGTACACTATTGGCTATACTATATTTGAATGTTATTTTATTACCAGCTAATGCAGCCATATCCCTCTGATTGTTCAATGTTCTAAGAATAATATTATTGATGTTGCAAATTTATAGTAATTTATTTTATCAAAGTGCATAGCAGAACATTTCATAATGAAAGTTTTACCCATTTTTGATAGACTGTCAGCATAAATTGCTAAAGTAGTTCTGTAAGTTGAAATGTCCTTTGTGGATATAACTACTATTTCAAGGTTGTAGTTTTATTGGTTGCAGAGACAAAAGACATACATTTGTTAAAAACAGATGGATCTAAAATGTATCCCTTTGACAGCTCACAAGTAATCTGTTTACAAGATTATGGCTAGTATTCATAGTCAGACAAGCATAGTTGGCAGTGCATGGTTGCACAGGAAGCCACCTTGCGTATGCACATAGTAAATCATAATACTAACAAGTGCTATGGAGTAGCACGGAAACAGCATGGGAATAGGAGTACATTAGTTATCGTATAAAGGCATGCTAGTGAAGATGTACAGTCTCATGACTGTCTAATGAAATGTAAATGAGTGCTTTGAAAGCAAGTCTAAAGTCATAGACATAGGTTGCTGTAGATCCCACAGCATGTTGTGGATCATTGTAAGAGGTACATGGTAATTTGAAGAATTGCAGCAAGCAAAGATTCTAGAATAAGAGCACATATTATCTATAAATGTTCACACACTAGACTGACTGGTGGCAGTTTTTTGTGAATTGAATTGCCACTGTGCCTCAACTTAGCAATAAACTGATCCTCTGAAATAGCACTTTGCAGGAAGAGATACCATACAGAAAGTATCTGTCAGATGTGGGAATCATGGGCACTATCAAAATGCTATTCAGACACACTATGTATGGACCCCTATATGCGGCACGATACCTGGCAGTTCACGGAATGCTAGTTCTTACTTCTAGTATAACACATCTGAATAACTGCACTATATACAAGTCCCTGTGTTGTGTTTGAAAGCTGTGGTACAGAATATAAACTAAGGACACTTAGTGCTTACTCGGAAATCTAAAAATTAGAATATTGAATGTCTATACTCTGTATACTTTGCTAAGCTGTGCTAAACTGTGGAACTCTTTCATAGCAAATAATATAACTTATTATGTCAACTATTTAAAACCTCCCTGAAAAGAAAATGGTCCATCACTTGTAACATCTCCATTACTAAGCTCCTTCATTTAATCATTTCCCACCTATATTTTAAAATACTACTAAAATCAAACATATAAACATAGTAATCCTACTTATACCAGTGGTATTACTAAGTCCCCTCCTTATTTAGCCAAATTAAGTATGTATCATAAAATCCTCCCACTTTGTCACCTGTTTACATCTTTAGTGTTGTCTCTGCGCTAAAATTTCAATGTGACTTGTAAAATAATGCTGAATATTCTTTAGATATGTGCAACTTTAGCTTTTGTAAACAAAGAGTTGTTCTCAGTGTAAGACTGTCCTGATTCTGAAAGACTTGCTCTCAGTGTAAACAACTTTGGTGAAAGATCTCTCTATAAACACGCTTACAACCGTGGGACAGATTCCAAAAGACCTGCTGTCAGTGTAAGTGGTGACTTACAATGAGACCAAGTATTTTGCAATTGGGCCCACTTTTCTCCCTGGGCTGCTACTGAAAAGGGGCTTTGCCTTGCTGGTCTTTCCTGATAAGAAAAGGGTAATTAATTATTTAATTCAATTAATTAATAATTAATCAATCAAAGAATGTCCACTTACAAGAATTTTTTTTATTTGGTTTCTGACTTTCTCATGCATTTTGGGCATTTGACTGCACAATGCCATCATGAGGCACGCATAAGTTTATGTTCACAAATTAGTGGACACCCATTTACTAAGCACTATAAATTTCCTTAATGAATTGTCATATTACTGCTGCATTTGAAGATAGAAAATTGATCAAGATATACTCTTCCCTACTCCTTTCAGTTCCAGTCTATTTTAATGATCCCCATAGCCTTGAAAGAACCAATAAAATATAGCCACCAGAGAAGAAAATAAATTATAGTGGATAACATCATACTCACAGTCATATGACTGAGAATAATGAAAAGCCGCCTCCCCCCCACAAAAAAAGTACAACCGAGTCAAACTTTCTAGGATCTAATTCAAGGTAATGTTAGGGTATAAAAGGATGTAAAACCTTTAACAAACTGTATCATTTGGCTAATGCTGCCGTTTTATAATTCACTACATCAAATAAATAAAAACTTCATTTGGCGATATAAATCCCAAGATACTTCATAGAAATATTTAATTTAATGGGGTCTTCTCTTCTAAGCACTGTGTTAAGTGCCCAATGCATTAAAAGATTCTCTTCTTGGTTTGCCCACACTGTGATGGAGGGATGGGGTCTCTGCCCATGATGAAGAAACAGCCCAGTGATGGGGATATGCATATGTCATCACTAGCTTTGCCCAGTTAGGGCATACCAAAAAAATCCCCCATAGTGTACAAAGCCAACATACATGGCGCCACAGGTTTCTACATTCCACTTCCCCTGTTCAACTTGCCATTGATGTGGTCCCAGCCCTACGGAATAGTCCTAGGACACTAACGAAAATGGTTCAGCTAGACAGCCGATGGACAGCTGGGGCATGCAAATGGGGAAAAAAATTATTCTCTGCTGGAATTCAGTATGTACCCAGAAAAAAAAATACCCAAGAAAGACGGATTATTCCATACTGCATGGACAGAGATTAACTGTCGCATAAGATTCAACAATTCATCATCTGCAGTTTTCATAAACCATGATTCAGCACTGAGTTTCTGCTTTGGTCATGACTCTTCTCTCAGAGTCGATCATAACACTTTGTGAAGCACCTCAATAATATGAGGCAAAACAGCTATGGAGACATGGGAATAATTGCATGGTATCTCACAGTACAACTATAAAGTTAAAGAGACATGCCTTCAAACCACAATATCCTACTGATCCACCACATGATATTTTCAGTATGTATATAAAACACTGGGCCCGATTCCAATAGACTTACTCTCAGTGCAAGTGGCTTACTGCAGTGTACGCCTACCGGGATTCCAAAACACTTGCTGTCTGTTCAAGTGAATTACACTTGTGTAAGGCCTAGCTCTAAAGCAGGCATGCAGCAGAGACCAGGTTTCAAAAGACTTGCTTTCTGTGTAAGTGACTTACTCTGGTGTATACACTAGGGTACACCAATTTCACCAAGAACAAGTCTTTTGGAACCAGGGCAGGCTTACTCTGAAGTAAATCACTTCAACTGAGAGCAAGTCTTTTTGAATAGGGTCCCCCGTGTAAAACCTAACAGCATTAAGGCTCATCCTAAGAAGTTCCATGAGACAAAACAAAAGGATGACTTTGCATTCAGGGTAAGAAAAGCCTTCTCCATATGAGCAATGATTGTGATTCCTTTATATTGCCCTGGGCATGAGTATACCTTTAATGAAAAAAATGTTAAGGATGAACTAGCTTCTGACTAATATTCACCAAATGAGTGAAAAAAACTGTCATAAAAACTGATACTCTGCATTATTGATGGCAAAAGGAAGACAGGACTCCAAGGCTAGGAGACTGTTTCCAAGAAGATGACGAGGCTCGAACCTTAAGGAATGTATTCATTATCTATGCTAGAAAAGGCAAAGTGTTTCCCCTATAAGCCTTTCAAATATCTGAAGAACATCCATCATATTCAGGTGATATACTTTCACTGCACAATGGCAGAAAAAAAAAAGAAAAATATATGTCCCTTTAGTTTCCTGTCCTAATTCAGCTAGCTCTGTGCTACTCCTCTCTCTTTTGCACCATCTGCCCCATGCCTTCTTGAAAGTCAGTGGACATAGAGTTTAACAATTCTTTGATTAGCTTGTTTCCTTTGCCCTTTCCATGGAAGTTTTCCCTATATTCAGGTTGACGTTACTCTCCTCAGTCTTAGTGCTCTGCCCCTACTATCTTTGGATATGTATATTTTGTTATAACTTTTATTGCAGACATCGTTCAGAAATGGCACTTTGCTAACATAAAATGCTGGGGAGAGAAAATGTATTTTGTCTGCCCCACCCTTACCTACTATACAGGGAGAGAGCTACTAATAAAACTAGGTGTTATATTCCACATTTAGTGAGACCACTTCCTTTATGACTGACATTATTCCAGGTGGCCCTGGCCTGTCTCATGCAGTACCCTGTCTTGCTTGTACAGCTTCAGGATTGCAGTGACATTCGTCTGAATGGCTAGTTAGGATCTAACATTAGGTCATTATTACCTCACTAGACATCTTGTCCCATACTATATAGAGCTGCTTCACCTGGTTCTGAATAAACCATGGCTAGGCTTTGAGCTCCATGAGTCTAGATGGAATAGCTCAAGTATTAAGCACAAGCAGTATTGCACTGACATGCCTGAAAACAAGCTTGCTTTGGATAATCATTTCTTAATTTTCCATACAGAGATCTCCTGGAAAATAAACTGCACTTGTCTTGGGAGAGTTTGACTGTGTTAGACAAGCTAGTAATGCTCTTACAGGTGATGGAAAGGCTGTGCAGTTGAACCTGGCTTAAAGGTTTTGCTCTTTGTGACCAGGCTTTCCCTTTTTAAGTTCAATGTAGTACAAGGTGTCCATTTTGGATAAGCTGGTGGTCCTAGGGCGTTGCTGCTATCTGATGAGATTTATTTATTTATTTGCTACAGTTATTATTTTATTTGCTTTATTTCTGGTATTCATACCACTACAGGTAGACTACTTCTTTGTCCCAATATACGTTTTACCTTTTTAGTGGTACTAAAACCATTCTTCTATCAGAAGGTCATCTCCTCTCTTACAGGTGCAGTATTTGATGGGGCAACAATACTCATATTATTAGCAATTGATAACTAGGACTTTGTTTTTGACTAAGCAGCAGATTTCAAGTTAGCAGTGATTGTTAGTCAGGATTTTAAACTTGTGAAGAATGATTTTGCTCCCCCAAATTAACTTACTTTGTTTAGATTGATAGGATTTTAAACCTATGTACTGACGTTCTTTAATTTGTGTGACCATCTACTAAATATCTTTAGTACTGTAGATACTTTTTGCCTGACTTTTGTTAAAAAATTTAGTTAGTGATTGGTGTAACTGATTTTAGAACTATGTGTAAGGAAGCCTGATTTTTCTCATCAGCTGTGACCGTTGAAGGCAGAGTCTGAATCACAAGTTTATCTAATATTTATTTATTTATTTATTTTATTTTATTTAGCATTTCTTTACATTTGTTTACTGGGGTGATTCAACTGGACAGAGCCCCTTTCAGATGTGACCCAGGGAGAAAAGCTCCACATGAATTTGCACAAAAAAAAATCATTTTTTAAAATACAATTTTCAAACAGTTGTACAGCAGAAAATAGTCAGAAAATTTAACAATTTATATGAGAAGTATACATTCACCAAAATTTAACAATAACAATGAATGCACATTATATAGTAAAATGAGAAAGATTATAGACTACAAGGAACAAGAGTAAATCCAATCATCTGTGAAATGCATTATAGGACTTTTTTAAAAGATTTGTGTGCAGATTCTACTCTTACAGGGAATGGAATGGCATCAACATTTTTGAGACATGACATGAGAATAGAGAGTGTCCTGCTGAGTTAATTGATTTGGTCACACTTAGTAAGTCTCCATTACTTGATCTTAGGGTTTGGTTTGGGAAAATATCAAGTACGAATATTGGCTAAGCTTGGGAATTTTTCAGGGTTGTGGATTAGAACATGTGTAATATTCAGTTGAGAGTAAGACAAGCAGAGAGGGATTTCTAACCACAGGAGCTTTTTTAGGGTGAAGAAATGGTGTGACATGTAAGGTAGTTTAGCTGCAAATTGTGTAATTTTTATAGTATAGTAAGTTCAGTTGGGTAGTTTGTAGATTGTTAAGTATGGAGCTTCCACACAGAAGGGTTAGAAATAGGTATGACGTGGCTATACATACTTTTGGATTAGAAATAGGTATGACATGGCTGTACATACTTTTGGGTTAGAAATAGGTATGACGTGGCTATACATACTTTTGGATTAGAAATATGTATGACGTGGCTGTACATACTTTTGCTTCTTCAGTTAAAAATAGGCTAATTTTGTAGAGGTGAGTATGTTTTTCATGCATTTTTTTTTACTATTTCTTTTATGAGGAGATAACATTTTGCATTTTCATCAATTACTACTGATAACAGCTAGGAGTGTGAAGCAGTTTCAGTTGTGCTGTTATTGGAATAGATTATGGCAAAGTTGGGTTTATTCTCTTGGAATGTTTTAGGAGTAAATAGGAGAAGTTTGTTTTTTGGGCAGTTCAGTAGAAACTGGGAGCTACAGAGCTAAACTTTTATAGAGAGGAGGGATTCCTGTGTTGTAGCTTTTCAATAGTTTTAGCTAAACAGATGAGTATTAAATCATCTGCATACTGTACTATAGAAGTTTTTTTGGTTGATTTGCATAGGTCATTGATGATAATATTAAATGAGTGGTCCTAGAATGGGACCTTGTAGGACCCCTACAGCTATAGGAAAGAAGGAGGCAATATCAGTATCCGATTTGACTGCCTGGTGTCTGTCAGATAAGTAACTGGAGAACCATGGCAAGGATAGACTATCCAGTTCAAGAGAGAAGAATCTATTAAGCAGTTTAGGATGGGACATTGTATAAAATAATTTGATTGGGTCTAAGAATACTGTTGATAGTAGTTTGTGGGTATTATGGTGTTGGTTAATGTTGGTACAGAAATTGAGGAGTGCATTGTTGGTACTGTGATATAAGCAGAAACCATGTTGGGTAGGAGAAAGTAAATTATTTTCCAGTATAGATTTTAGTATTTGGTGATGTACGCATTTCTCTAGGATTTTGGCTAGAGGGGAGGATAGCATTGGGATGGCAGTTGTTGAAGTCTGTAGAATGTTCACCTTTGGAATGTGGCAGAATGTAGGAGTTCTTCCAGAGCTGAAGGACAGGGCTCTCTTTGATGGAGCAACTGATTAGAATGCTTAATGGACAGGCAGCTACATATGCTGCTAGTTTAATACATTCAGAAGGAAGGTTATCTGGGGCAAGAGTGGTAGGCTTAAGGTTGAGAACTTTTTTGACGAAGGAGGTTTATATAAGTTTGAGCGATACTATATTTGGTTGTTGAAGAGACTCTTGTATAGATATTGAGACAGTCATTGTGTTTATAGCTATATTTTATGTGAAGTTGTTTTTTGTAGGAGTTGGGTAAATTATAAAAACAGGGTGGATGAGTTTGTTTATTGATGACCAGAATATTTTAGGATTAGTATCACTTGTATTTTGTTGACTGGTGTAGTAAGATCTTTTATCTGATTTGATCTTATATTTGGCTTGTCTGTAAACCTGGAGATTGGAATCATTTTTGCTTTGTTTCCACTGACTTCAGGCTTTGTCTCTATATGTCATTAGTAGTTTTGTTTTCTTTGTAAACCAAGGAGCTGTGTTGAATTTAACTGTTTTATTGCTAACAAGTGCATATTTTTTAAATATATATATAGGAATGTGCTGTTGAAGTAGGATACAGCTTTGTCTAGTGGAAGTTGTTTTAGTAGTTTCCAAATGATTGATTTTAAGGTGCTGGTAAAGGTATATTTATCAAAGCAAGTTGTGTTGTGAAACTGATGTAGTGTGTTTTGGGGTGGATGGACACTCCCTTACAATAAGGGTGGGTAGGTGGTGACTTATATTGCCTGGTAGGGAGCAAGTGGAAGTTTATTTTTCCTTGAAAGGTTTGAGGACCCAGTCCAGAGTGCTTTATTTGTTGCTGTTTTTGTTATATCTTGTTGGGGTGTCTATAAGTTTAATAAATCCATAGAGGTCAATGTTTTTGGAGACACATTTTACTGTTAGCCATTCAGTATTAAAATCTCATATTATGATGGTTTCTTTACAGGTAGATGAAGAAACCCATGAGAAGTGTTCCTTGGTTGTCAGAGTTATTTTTAGGGGAATGTATACCCCTACAATAGTTATGCTTTTGTGGTTGATTATTTTCAGAGTTGCCATCAGTATTTCAGCTGCTCCTGTTGGGGGGGGGGGTGTTGGATGAAGTAAGAAGCTGAAAGCTTGTTTATACATGATGGCAGCCCCCACCTGCTTTTTTCTTTTTTTTATCTAGTCTGAGGATGTTATAGCTTGGGGGAAAACTTCTTCATCATGAATTTCATGTTTTAACCATGATTATGTCAAGTAGGTGCTGGGAAATCCAGGCATGCACCTCTGAGGGCTTGTTACAGAAGCTTCTGAGGTTGATATTAAAGAGGAGAAGCCCTTTTGAATATGATGATTGAGGGAGAGACTGTGAAAGGGAGGGGATTTGTGAAAGGGGTCCTGGGCTGGGATGGATATCGTGTGAGCAGTGAAGTTTTAGAAGGTGAGTTTGCTGTGCATGTAGCCACTTATATTTAGATTTTGACAGGATGACTGACTTGTAATTATAATTGCAACTAGAGTAAACATGTTTGTGTTTGAATAAGTGGACGTAAGAAGGGCCATGAAGATATTACTATTTTTGAAGTAGCTTGGTAGTTAATTCAAGTAGACCAAGGTAGCTCAGTACTTTAAGGCAGGTACTGTGATGAGGGTAATTGTGTAAGCACAGTCAGAAGAAATAATAGAAGAATGTTTAGTATTAGCATATTATAGAAGGGCAGAGGGAGATACCAGGTTATTTTAAGTTTAAAACTTATTGTCTGATGAATATAATGTTCAGTAAGGGGAGGAACCAGTTGATTAAGTAGATGTTATTGGTGTAAAATTATGTAATTGTATTGGGTCGGTGTGGATGGTAGGTGGGGATAGGAGAGTATAACAGGACAGATGGACAGGGTCGGTGGAATTAAGGGTAATGCAGGGGACTGGAGTGTGCTGAACCATGATAGGAGATTCAGACAGAAGAGCAATAAAAAACATATATCATTTACTTAAGTAGTGGTAAGATTATCTGTATGTAAATTTGATGGGAAAATACTACTAAGGAATATTTAACAAAAGTGAAGGAAAAAAAGTATTTACAGTATTAAAGATATTTTAGCAGTTACATTTCATATGTGCATACTGTCTTACATTAGTATAACTGAAAGTAATGTTGTTTTACTGCTTTTATGAATGTGATTGAAATTTAGCTGTTGAAGTTCTTTCGCCAGGGAGAATTTCCTACGCAATTTTGCAGCAAGAATTTTCTGGGCAATTATGTGCTCAGCACTGTTTAGTATAACTGAAAGTACTGCTATTTTACTGCTTTTATGAATGCAATTGAAATTCAGCTGTTGAAGTTCTTTTACTAGGGGGAATTTCCTACACAATTTAGAAGCAAGAATTTTCCAGGCTCAGTACACTTACTGTAAAGCGATATAGCTGGAATAATTACATTATTTATTAGAATGAAATAGATTTCATTTTTCAGCGTGCTTGGAAATTGCTTTCTCATTCTTCAAAATAACAATTAAACTAATGAATGCCTAATTCAAAAGCAAGCAAACAAGTGAAATTTTTCTAATTTAACAAATACCATCAAATGTGCAGCACACATATACACAAACAGTTTATGAGTACCATGCACAAATTGCCAAAAATACAACATAATAATGATAAAACTTCATTTAACCACTACCTGCCAATTAAACAAAACAAATATTAAGCCCTTTTGTGAGGCATACAGGACTTAGAAAAAATGTAAAATAAGAAACAAATATTAGGATCCTTTTGCCTTAAACAACTTTTTACATTAAGATTTCAACAACTATAGATCAGAAAATGAATGTCCAGGTCTATAAATAGTAAATGCCTTGCTATTGACCACTTTCTTAAAGCACTAAAAATCCTAGCTGTACTCTAGAAGTTGTAAACCAACATATCTGTATTTTAAATAACATGCATTTAATTAAAAAACAATAAGTTGGCTTAATAAGTAAGTAACTGATTAAAAAAAGCAGTGTTAAGCTTATTGCATTTGAACTTAGAGTACAAATCTTCTCATACCTCTTTCCGCTAATCTGCTCAGAGCCATCTGATGGATCGTTGTAGTTTTCCTGTGACTTCCAAGGAGGAAATCATTTGTTACAATTCTGAAACAATGATAGGGGTCATAATCAAGTCTAATACTTTAAAATGTTTGAAACAGATATTCCTGCATATCTGGATTTTATTTAGCCTAGAGGGAGGCATAGTATTTGTGAAGGATTGTCCTAAATTCTGATAGATTAACAGGTGGGTGTACCTGTAGTAGGATGACTAAAGGCAGTCACACTTGAAATAGCTTTCTTTTTCAAGGTCTATTGCCAAGTGCTGAATCTACTTGGAAACAGGCAGAAATAGTAAAACTGTACAACCTCAGTCATTGCAACATAATCTTACCACCCTGAATGCCCTATAATTATGCCTAAACCCAGAGCTGACAGCCTACAAATTCAAACCTCTCATGATTAACATCTCCAGATGACCCTGGTCACTTTTAATAATGATTTTCTCCTTCTCTTTCTTTCCCTCTTGTTTTATCTGGTCCACTCAGTTATCGACCTTCTTCTAACTGCCATCTTATGGATATCTTTCAAAAATATAAATGTTTTGTGGTGGGACTGACCATTACATTCTACAAATATAAATTCTTTGACTAGTTCTTTAAATTCAGGATTCTGTAAATGGAAAAAAAACTCAGTTTCTTTTTATGGAAATTTTTATGGCAAGGTAGCTAAAGCGGACAAGGCCTCCTATGATCAGTGCTACTTTTAAGGGAGTACTTATAAGAAACATCTGGAATTATAGACAAACTCACTAAACTAGGTATAAATCCCTATGTCACAAGATGGGCTGCCAACTGGCTTACTGACAGAACCCACACTGTGAAAGTAGCAGACTCTAAATCCAACTTCAGACCAGTGACAAGTGGAGTACCACAGGGTTCAGTCCTAGGTCCTATCCTGTTTTGTATGTACTTCTCTGAAGTACAGGCTAACACAGAAGGTCTTTGGCTACCAAAGTTTGCAGATGACTGCAAACTAGGAGCCATAATCAAAACTCCTACAGATGTGGACATCCTACAAAAGGGACTCACTGAGACAGATGCCTGGTGTCAAAGCCATGGCCTCAAGCTCAATGCCAAAACGTGCATTGTTATCCCTTTTGGTTAAAACTCTGTACCCATGAACTACCACATAGGCGGTAGTCTACTTAACACTGAAAGTGTAATAAGAGACCTTGGGACACAGGTGGACAGTCGTCTCTCCTTTGATAATCACATCACCACAGTAGTCAGGAAATCCTTCTATGTGGCACACCTCATTGCAAAAGGTTTCTCATCCAGGAAAAAAGAGGTCATTGTTCCCCTCTACTCATCACTCATTAGATCCATTATAGAGTACAACTGCCCTTTTGGTATGTACCTCACAAGACATCTACAACAACTGGAAAGGCCACAGAAATACTTCACAAAGAGGATTAACGACCTCAAACAGATGCCCTATGCATACCGTCTCAAAAAACTCCAGCTTTACTCTGTCGCATATTGCCTACTCAGAGGTGATCTCTGCCTAACATACAAAGCTATGTCAAACCCAGAGCTGTTGGACATGCTCCATGTAAAGAAATACCAATCCCTCTGAGCTACACGCTCTAGGGACCTAAACTTTGTCACCACAATAAACAGAACATGCTGGAGGGATAGATTCCTGTCCCAGAGACTTCCCATACCCTGGGACAAACTACCTATCTATATCAAACAAAGCTCCTCATTAGCACTCTTCAAGAAAAATCTTGATGATTGGATGGGAACCCCGGGGATCACTTCTGTGGCTCTGCTTGACAGGGGCACAGGAAAATAATTTTCTTGGGTGGCAAAAGCCAGGGTACCATTTGTCTAGGCTTATATAGGCCCTAGGGCCAATAGCCTAGTACCTACCTATGAACCTACCTATGTACCTATCTAGTACTTGGACAGATACAAAGGTCAACTCATTACTTGGTTATCTGATGAAGACTCAGGATGATGGGTTAATTGCTCTCTGCACATCAGGTAAATGGTGCTAATGTAGCTGCCTTTGCCAACGGAGCCTTTACGGCACACTTCACCCACATTACCAGCTCAGTATCCACTTACATTAGTCTTGACTTAATCATAATTATCACATTATATGTATATAATATATGTATCTATCTATCTATATATATATATATATATATATATATATATATATATATATATATGTATATTATATGCCATCGGAGCCTTTATGGCATACTTCAGCCACATTACCAGCTCTGTATCCACTTACATTAGTCTTGACTTAATCATAATTATCAAATTATATGTATATAATATATATATATTATATGCCAATGGAGCCTTTACGGCATACTTCAGCCACATTACCAGCTCAGTATCCACTTACATTAGTCTTGACTTAACCATAATTATCAAATTATATGTATATAATATATATATATATATATGTATATATATATATATATATATATATATATATATATATATATTATATGCCAATGGAGCCTTTACGGCATACTTCACCCACATTACCAGGTCAGTATCCACTTATATTAGTCTTGACTTAATCATAATTATCACATCCCACAGCCATTTCTACCAATGAGAAAATAAGAATTTGCTAACATTTCATACCTTCAGAGTACAGCTTAAGCTGTATCTAGCTCTACTGAATGAACCATAGGTCTGAAGAGTATGCATTTATTTTCTTTGCCAATGTTCATTTTTTAACAGTTCTGTCAGTCAATCAAACAGTTAATCAGTTTTATTCATGTGCCTTTATTTTGGCACATTTCATGCAATATACAATTTAATTACACTGTAAGAAAAGAAAACACTAAACAGCTAATTAAATGGTAACACAAATGCAGAAAGCATTTAAGAAAATATCAGTAGTTTCACCATAAGCTTTATGGAAAAGGCACTTTAAACATGTCCAAAACATGGCCATCACTATGTGGTCATGGAGCTGTCAAGGTAATCTTTCAGATACATCCCATATATAGTTTGGGTATACCAGGAGTGTCCTAAGAATTAACTTTAGATGAGTATCACTCTAAGCAGTGATTTAACGAATCTCAATTTGTTATTTGAGTTCTGCCACTAAAGTAGCTACTAGACCTGTTTAGGCTATAAATAGCTAGTCTCAGTTCTGTCAATATTTTGGTCAACACAGAACGAATGATACTTCCAAGTGCCTTTTACAGATCAAGAAAAGAGCAGTTTTCATTGTAGAGTCCCTCTTTTGAACAGGCTGTATGAGATTAGTTGCCATTGGACATGGACAAAAGTCAAATAAACATATAAATCAACGTATTATTTTTATGTTCGCTGTTGTGATGCTGGATAGTAAAACTGGATTTCCAAATGTTAGGTATCACCTCTTCTGTTAATTATTCAGTGATATGATCATCAACATAAGCAGAAGCCATCTGAATGAATAATGTGGAAATCCGTCTGCAGCAGAAAGACCACCACTCTTCATCAGCAAGCCATGTTCTTGTTAAACAATAATTCCCAGTTTATAAGACAAATGTGATGATAATACAGGGGTGCAGACAGGGTGATAGTTGACAAAGTAGGGAATGGTGCTGTTATGAAAATATGAGTTTTGCTTATTGAAGTTGTCTGCAAATTCTCTGTGTCTTGGATTAATGTATAGTCCCTAGTTCTTCTAAAACTTTTACTGTTTAGCAATTTGTGTACCGCCTTTGAAAATAGTTTGGGTAAAGAAAAAAAAAACGTTTCCCTTTTTTAATAGTGGCTCAGTAAATATTTCTTTGACTGTGATGAAAGTTAAAAGACCCTTTGCGGATTGTTCTTTCTCATACTCTTCAGATATTCTCTCTGTTTCTTGTAGCATCTCATAAAGCCCCATTACGTACTGAGATAAAACAATCCTGACCTTTGTCTCTCTCACTGTTCAAAGTTGTTGGGAACATTTTGGAATGTTCTGGTAAAATACAGAGCAGCATCTTTCAGAGTATTCATTGTAAATATTGGGAAGAGGAGCCTTTGGAAATACATACGATCCTTTCTTAGATTTACTGTTGAAAGCCTTCTGATAATCCCTATAAGAATCATCTTCTGAGGTCAGTCAATAATGCGTACTCTGGGCCCAAATTACAAGTACAAGAGAATGTCCCCAGACAATATTTAGCTTTATCGCCTTCATCTTTCTGTTTCGGGGACTTCTAGTAAGTTTACAGTCCTGTATGTTAATGGATCCAACAACTGGGTCTACTCTGAAGAGGAGTGATGTTTGCTGAGGAATCCAAGCAGGTAACCCCCATTGGCATTAGTTTCTTCGCCAAGACATCTGTAGTTAAGGGTCCCCAGTATTATATTTTCTGTGGTTTATCAAGTAGAAAACAAGTGTGTCATAAGCCTCACATTTTAGATGCTGATTCTTAGTGCCGATAAATATAACATATTTTAAGTAGTTTATTGCCTTCAGGTTTGTTTTTAATGACCAACGATTCCCTGCCTTTACCCTTATCAGTTTGACTGCTATGCTGTTTACCAATGAACTGTATTTTAAGTATGCAGTAGCACTGCAACATTCTTTGGTTTTCTTGATAGGACAGTGTGTATCACTCCATTCTTTAGCTCTGTTAGTCTTTAAGTCAGACCTCATTTTCAGTGATGAAAGTCTTGACCTGGTTTGCCGGAATGGCAAGCATATTAGGGGAAGAGCTGACTACTAAGTCCTGTGGTACTGATATCTTTTTCTTGATGTTTTATCAGTTGTCCATGTGGAATCCTTCTGGATGTAACAATCACATTATTTATGTTATAAGTAGATGTCCTGGAGCCGGAGCATTTATCTTCTGCCCTTATTAGTTGTATATAAAGAGGCTCAGGCCATGTTAGTTATTCTTGGTATAATAACGAATATTTGTTTTTACATAACTAATTCATTTTTGTATAATAATTATACCATTGTTAGGGATATGTGATGCATATCAATTGTAAGCTGTACCTCAGAGTGGCAGGTATTGAAGGGAAGTTTGTCAGTGTTACTGCGGTAGTGGTGCTGCGGTAGCGTTGTCGCCTCACAGTTAGACGTTGCCCGTTCGATTCTCAGTTAGAGCGTCTTCTGTGTGGCGACATGCGTGAATGGGCGTTCCTTCATTGAAGGTTGTGCGTTAGGCCCGGCAAGCCAGTACGTAAAAATCTACTGCCAATCATTAGCAGACCAGAGTTCCACTGTGGCGACCCCTAACTGGGATAAGCCGAAAGACACAAACATTAACACATCAAGAAACTCCACTAAATGGGATAAATCAAGACATCTGACCATGTTTAGGCTAATCATGCTTGAATGGGTTGACACAAAGGCCTGACAGAATGAGAAGATCAAGCATATAGAGGACTTATAGCCTTTCTTAGTTCATGAACAGGATATGTTTAAATATGTTTGTTTTTCTACTCATTAGTTTGTTCAATGAAACAAGTATTAGCAAATATCATAAAACCATTAGCAGTCACAGTTTGCAGTCATCAGACTTATTTTGTGAGGAAAAATATCAGAAGAGTTAGGATGCAGAATCAATTTACATCAGCTTCTAGCATGGGAAATGCGCATCAGATAGCTAGATTGTAGTTATAGAGATAATTAGGTTAATTGTTAAAAATATAAAAGTGGCACTGAAAAACTGTTATGATGGGATTTCTGGTGAAATGTATCTATATTTTATCTGAATTATAAGATAGTTCATTAGCAAAATTAAAACTAAATTAATCACATACAGTGGTCATTCCCTTAAATACAGGCACTTGGCAAGGATCCCCTTTCCCATTTCTGTTTGCAATATACTTGGGAGTTGCTTGCAGAAAGTTTGAGAAACTCCTGGATATGCTGAAATATTATGAAAAAAAAAATCAGGGCCTGTTGCCACAGATGGAAACACACGTGTCTGGACATGCCCCAAAGGGTGCATGCAGTAACATGGTAGATTTTGTCCTTGTTCTTCACACATTAGTATGCGTATTTATATGTGCATTTTTTAACTATTAAAGGGACAACAAACTAAAGAGTTAAGCGTCTTACATTTACATTACCATAAAATCAAAAACAAACTGGTTTTGGACCTGGTTTGTTAAGTACACTAAGAAGATAGAAAATTAAATAAAAAAAAAATAAATACAAGCCACTTAGATTAAAGTGTTGGTGGATCAAGGGGGCCAATGTCTAGTCATGCTGAGTCAGCTAGTGTCCATGTGTAGTCTTTTGATCTTTTTGATTTTAGTAGTGTGTTTGATAACATAGATATATAATATAATATAGAAATAAAAGAGAGACAGGGGCCACACAGGTTGACAGGTTACACAACACAGCAAAAACGTTCACAAAAAAAAAAAACAGTATAAAAATGGTGGAGTAGCACTTTTGTTTATGAAATATAAACTTCTTCAGATCTGAAACTTAGTAAGTTGCTAGAGTAACATGGTTTGTGTTAACAAACATTTTCTGAAGAATTTGAAGTCTGAAACAGAAATGTATGCCATTATTTGGTGTATAGTGAATTGGCAACCCCACACACACACACAAATTTTATGAGGAACAGACCAAAAATATGAGAGAAAAATCTGGACATTCCGTGAAAATCTGAACAGTTGAGAGATATGCGGAGGATTAAGAATTAAAATGTAGTTTTGTTGTAATAGGTTATTGTGTCGTGTTAATAAAGTTATGAATGGTAAATAAAATATATATATTAAAGTGGCCTTTCATTACATGTGCAGTGTCTGTGCTGCTGGTGATTAAATTGTCTACAAATTGGCTGAATGTTCAAATATTTTGTCTGCAAAGTTCCCATTATTGTTCAAAAAAACTGCTGTCCAGACAGCATCTGTTTCAGTTAGTGGCAGGCATGTATAAAAGTGGATTCAGAACAGGACCATATGCAATTAATTTGTCATACTTAGCTTCTAGTACTTTATTTTAGTTGTGATGGTTTCTACAAACATATACCTGTTGCAGATATTGACTGATGAGAAAAGTATGAATGAAGCAATAGTTGTAAACACAGCATCATGTTTGTACAGCCACAAAGGGCAAACTAGTGTCAGAAACACGCAGGCACCATGCATGCAGATACACATGTGCACACACACACACACACACACACACACACACACACACACATAGTATATATATATATATATATATATATATATATATATATATATATATATGTATATATATATATGGGTCTAGGACAGTCTACCGAAAGACTGTTTCACCGAAAGTGAAACGAGCTGTCACAGTTTCGCAAAAGCACTTTTTATTGAAAAAAGTGCTTTCACGAAACTGTCTAAAAGTACAGGGAATTGGGGGGAAGTGGTAGTGGGCGAGATCGGACTACAGTGGGGATAAGGGAATATTCTCTTTTCCCCACTGTAGTGCAATCTCGGAGTGAGAATATAAAAGTAGGGGGATGTGGGGGGTGTTTTTTTTGTTTGTGTGTGTATGTGTGTGTGTGTGTGTGTGTGTGTTTGTGTTTGTGTGTGTGCGTGTGTGTGTGTGCACATTACCTTCCGTTTACCGAAACTGCTTTTTTGGTGTTCGGTAGGGTTGGATTCGGACAGTTGGTCTTTCGCTCAACTGTCCTAGATCCATATATATATATATATATATATATATATATATATATATATATATATATATATATACACACACACACACACACACACACACACACACACACACACACTGCTATTATACTGATGCATATAAAATACTGAATTGAAGATGCTGCAACTAACTTGCTGTCTGTGAACATATGTATGTTTTGGAGTGAATATACAATGTTCTAAGGTGAAGGGAAAAAAATAAGGAATTTGGAACCACTTCAATACTACAAGGACAGCACAGGGTCCCACTCACTGCATTTATAAAAAAGCAATGGTACACATGCCCTTATAACATTATTTTGGTAACAAAAGGTGCATCCAGTGAAGAATATCATGAAAAATATTACAAGCAGAAAGTGTGTGAACCCCCTTCTCACCAAACTGTCCATTACACAAATGATTATGGTGCATATTTACTGTTTATATATTGTGCATCTGAAATAGACCCAGCCTTGCAGTTTACATGTCTTAAAACCTCTTCTGAAGGACAGCAACAACTTTTTCCCTTAATGGAATGCTTTTATATAGCAAATACTATTCTAGACAGTCTTGCAAATACAGTTGAATATAGTTAGATATCAATACGTCAAATGTGTTTCTTCCTTTCTGACTCCTGTATTACTTACAACAGATACAGATAAGCTCTTTTAAATATAAACTTCTCCACCAAACTTGGAGTCTGTCTTCATTTTGTCTGTATTATATCCAGAAATAGAGGCAATACATGGAAGGCTTTGTTGTAAAATTTTCATTAATTGCATGCCTGTAAAGATGGCACCCATGCAGACAGAAAGCCATTTACTGCAACTAGTTTTTGTTCTAGGGCACTTACAGTATAATTACACATCACATGTGTACATTGTCCCAAATTGTTACATCATGTGATAGATAAGGATTGCTAGAATTCCAGACTAAAACTCATTAAGTGTTATGCTAATCACTGTTAATGAAAGGGCAGTTTTTTCTTATTATCTTCATCTTATTAACAAGCATTATTTTCTTGAGGAAATAATTTTAAAGCATTTAGTTAGCATAGTCTGTAGACCATTACAAGCCTAGCCAAAACCCCCTATTCAGAAGTTCCCTCTAGCCTCAAGGAGGGCAAAACGAGGTAGACCAGGAGAGAATTTGAAGCTGCCCATCCATTTATCTAGGTTTATTGTGAATGTAGCAAGGCTACTACTCTGCTTGACATATAACGGAACTTTGTTCCAGAGAGGAGGGATTTGCCGGAATATGAATTTATTACATCAGTGTGACTTATTTATCTGCTGATTAAGGTTAACTTCCTTTAACTGGGTGGTTGAGGTACCACTAATTCCATGAAAGAATAAAAGATCAAAGAGAGTTGGATCCTTCATGCCTTGAAGTACAGAGTGGACTCTCAGTCCGTTCTGATAACTATGATTTTTGAGGTCACTGATCTTTTTAGTTATAAATTGCTGAGGCCTCTCAAGCTGAGAGATATGACTAGATAAGGACATGCTAAAAGGTGCATCATATTCAATAATGGGTCTGATGAGATGTAAGTTAAGGGAATTGAGACTTCTTGGGAGCTAGTGGAGATGCCTGTGAAAACTAGATGAGCTACACTGAAGGATTTCTAACTACTGTGCAGACATGATGGTCATATGAAAAGTAATTATCAACAGGAGTGCTGATATCCCTTAGAACAGCACATAATTGGATTGTTTCATCACTTATATGTTAAGTGAAAATGTTTTGTTTACCAACATGTTCATTTATTTATTATTTTATTGTTGTGACTTGGCAATGTTCATTTGAAGGCTTTTGAAGCGTTAATTTACCAACATGTGTCACAATTATTTTTTGAGACTATTGTTCTTCCAGCAGTTGTTAACATGGTCTAGCCCATGTTGTAACAATTGTGAGACAGTGAATGATTAAATTACAACAACCAATTTTAAAGTAATCTGCAAACTTAGTTAACCACACGTCAGGAATGTTGGCCTGAAGGGCTGAGAAACAGATGCCAAACAGAAAAAGGCCAACATGAACCCTGAGGGCACCACTGATAACTTTTTGTGCATTCAGAATTGGCATCTGCAACTCTAATCACATGCTTTCTATTAACCTGTTAGCTATTCTCTGCACAACATAAATATTTATATTCAAATTTACAACTTTGTTTGAAATGACTGTGTGATATATGAGGTATTGCCAGCTATGTAAGGAGAAGTAGGGCAGTGGATGTGTAACTTATCAAATAATACAACTTACTGTGACCTGCACGGCAACTAAAAATAAAACAAACATTAAAAAATACATTTATTCAACGACACTGCACAGGTAAGCACTTTTGCATTGAATTAACTAATGCTTCATCAGACAAATGAAAAACTTCAGAGTCTCTTAAATACAAAAGCATCACTTCCCAGAGTAGTTTTTGTTTTTATTTTGTACTGTTTGCATGAATTCTATGAACTCTATGAATAAGAACATAATATGTGCTGTATAGTGCTGCTGTTATAAACTACAGCATTGAAGTTTTTTGTGATGTCATTGTTATGAGACGTACTCTGTACCAGCACTTGCTAATGAGGTGGTGAATATCCTTGGTGATTTATTGTATCTTTGTTTTTATTTGTCAGTTTGAATATGTATTAATGAGCTGGGAAGTGATGCTTCTGTATTTAAGAGACTCTTTGTACTGTGTGTGTGTGTGTGTGTGTGTGTGTGTGTGTGTGTGTGTGTGTGTGCGTGTGTATGTGTGTATGCTAACTGGAGAAGGGACACGAAACACTGGTTTCACAGAGAGGGTGGTGGAGGACTTGGCTTTTATACTCAGTTGAGAATTCAACCTACAGCTGTGCCAGTGGGGAGTCTTATTGGGAAGGGGACAGATAGAGAAACCCAGAACCTGGACTGACTGTGTTCCCTCTTTGCTCTTAAGCGAAATTGTGGTTGATGTAGAGAGCTGCATCTGGAAATACTGGGTGTATTTATTTTTGTTCCAAGTGCACATCCCTCTCCAGTGCCAGTGGTGAGGATTCAGGCTCCTTGATTACTGGCCCAGAGTGGGGATGTCACAGCCTGCATGAGGAATGCAAAGACCTTGGGCAGATCCAGATATGCTGTATGCACTACATAACCAGTATGCACTGCTTTAGTTACTTTCTCAAAGAAATGAATGAGGTTAAAGAGGCAGGACCTTCCTTTGACAAAGCTAAATTGATGATGGTCCAGGATTAAGAGATTTTCAATGACCAAATTAATGAGGTCTGATATAATATGCTCCATAACTTTACATATAACGCTTGTGAGACTAATGGGTGTATAGTTACCAGGTTCTGTGTAATAGCATTTCAATGGCTGTTTTCCAAGCTTCTGGAATATAACCAACGGAGAGATTTAGAATCCAGTTAGACACTGTTGTAAAGGATCTAGAGACTCTGGTTGATAATTCGAATCACTTTATCATCATGTCTCATGGTAGTTCAGAAAGCCTTTTATCTGGCCCATCTAATTTCCAAAGGCATCTCCACTAGGTCCAAAGAAGTCTTTATTCTCCTTTATTCATATCTTATTAGAATCATTATTAAATATAATGCACCTTTTTTCATGTATTTATCTAAACATATCACACAACTTGAAAGACCTCAGAGATTCATAACTAAAAAGATCAGTGGCCTCAAAAATCTTAGTTTTTAGGACAGACTGTCAGACCTTTCTCTGTACTCAGTCTCTAACAGACTCCAATGTGGAGATCTGTGCTTAGCTTTTCATGCCATTAAAGATCCAAACCTATCAGACCTCCTATTCCTTCACAGAACTAATGGTACCTCAAGTACTCGGTTAAAGGAACTAAACCTTCATCAGCAGGTAAATAAGACATGTTGGTATGATAGATTCATATCCCAACGTATTCCTCAATTCTGGAGCAAACATCCACTGCATGTTAAGGAGAGCAGCACCCTTACCACCTTCAAGGTCAACCTAGATAATTGGATGGACAGCCTCAAATTCTCTCTCGGTCTATTATGTCTTGCCCTTCTTGAGGCTAGAGGAAAATTTTGAATAGGGTTTTTTGGCTAGGTTTGAAATGGTCTGCAGATTGATTGCCTAGTACTTATGTATGAAACTAATAACCTATTAAAGAGGTTAAGTATGGGTTCGGATAGGCCATATTTAGTACTTATAATCTGACAACCTGGTATATTATCAGTGCCTATAGATGAGGCGTTCTAAGTTTTTAAGAGGGCTGAGAGAACTTGTTCTATAGTAATTAAAGGGGTGGCTAGAACTGTGGAATCTGTGAGCTATAACTGAATAAAGGGGCAGAGTAAAAGTTGTACTAAATTTGTTAGCTAGGATATTGGCTATTTCTTTGAGTCAGAGTGTGCAGTATTATTTTAGATTAGCTCTGAACATTTTGAGGTATTCGTACTTGACTTCTTGTCATAGTTAAAGAAAAATCTGTAGTTAATTTGGGGTTTAGCATCCATTTTAAGTTCATAGTTAGCTTTGAACCTCCTAATGTTTCTTTTACACTGTTTATTAGTTTGCTAACATGTGGTGTTAAGTATAATGAGACATAAACAGTTTCCTTCTCTTATTATATAATTTTTATGCCAAGTATTCCATCACAGGGTGATGCAGATAGGGACTGCCTTATCAATACAAACATTTAAGTGGGAGTAGAAGTTCAAGGCCTAGGTAGCAGCTTTTGCAGTTAGATCCATTGGAGGAGGCTTACTGTGGAATCTACTTAGGTCATCAAGTAACTGAAGATTGTTAGCTTTTGAGAAGTCCCTACACAGGGCTATTTGAAGGGGAAGTGCCACTCATTTTAAAGGAAAAGGTCACTAAATTATGGTCTGATTTAACAAGGCATGCTGATACATCTGGAGACGAGCAAGAAGTTTCCATATTTTTGGGGACTGGATCAAAGATATCAGAGCCTCTAGTTGGATTGTTAACTATTTGGAAAAGAGAGTTAGCATTTATAATGCCAAGGAACTGCTGGGCATACAGACCATTGGTAGTGTAGGTCAGTCAGTTTATGGATTGATTTCTCCAAATTGAAAGGTGATGGGTGTAACTGGGATTTCAGATAATGTGTTAAGATGGGTATCATGCTCAGAAGGGAACACAGAAATTGTTCTGTAGCTAGCTAGTGATGAAGTGGTCATTAGTCTTATTTGTGGTGATATGGACTTCTACAAGTTCAAATGTGGTGTCCCAAGGAATCTATTGTGAGGTGATAATATCCTTGACAAATACTGATGCTTTCCACCATTGACAGTAGATGTGAAAACATGATACATAATATGCCCAGGAATACAAGGAGTGCTTTCATTGCTCTGAAACCATGCCTCTTTAACTATACATATTTGAATGCGTACAAGTTGCAGGAGAGCCAAAAGTCTGGGAATTTTTTGGGGCATTGAGTAGCCACATTAATGTATTACAAATTATAGTGTACTAGGTTGGAATGTTGTCAGATAGACTCTACCTAAAAAAGGCACTATGGCAGTAGCAAAGGCTTTAGACAGATTGTGACAGAGAGATGCAGGCCATCACTGACAAGTATAGGTAAGAGCATAATGGCCTCCTTCTGGGATATATATATATATATATATATATATATATATATATTTATGTTCATAGGTTCATAGGTAGGTACTAGACTATCGGCCCTAGGGGTCTATACAAGCCTAGCCAAAAAGGTACCCTGGCTTTCGCCACCCAAGAAAATTATTTTCCTGTGCCCCTGTCGAGCAGAGCCACAGAAGTGATCCCCGGGGTGAATTTCCTATTTCCCATCCAGTCATCAAGATTTTTTCTTGAAGAGTGCTAATGAGGAGCTTTGTTTGATATAGGTTGGTAGTTTGTTCCAGAGTATGGGAAGTCTCTGGGACAGGAATCTATCCCTCTGGCATGTTCTGTTTATTGCGGTGAGAATGTTTAGGTCCCTAGAGCATGTAGCTCAGAGGTATTAGTATTTCTTTAAGTGGAGAATGTCCAAAAGCTCTGGGTTTGACATAACTTTGTATGTTAGGCAGAGATCGCCTCTGAGTAAGCGATATGCAATGGAGTAAAGCTGGAGTTTTTTGAGACGGTCTGCGTAGGGCATCTGTTTGAGGCTGGTAATCCTCTTTGTGAGGTATTCCTGCGGCCTTTCCAGTTGTTGTAGATGTCTTGTGAGGTACATAACATTGTCAGTAACTGAAAATAAGTATGAAAATTGTGTAAATTACTGTTTACCAATAAAAACGTTGAGGCATATGCCCACTCTGAAATGTTAAAGGGAAGGGATTTATGGAAATAAAACTATTACACAGAACTGCTGCACTGTGCTATCTTAATCCACCATAGACTGACTTTGTGTTACTAAACCCCTATGAAATTATTTTATCAAGAGTTTATTGGCACTGACAAACCCTTTGCTATATGGTCTAACAAGCTTCTCTGACAGGTCTGCAAAACAAGACACAAGTTCTACTGACTAGAAAGCAAGGCAAAGGCTGCATGAGCACTATATGATTAACTGCTCGTGTCCCTCCAATGGCCGGTGCTATGATACTATATAGACATAATGTTCATATATAGGATTATCCCCTCCCAACTTACATATTTAATAATATGCTTACTGTCCGGAATATCTTTTGTTTCTTTTTCCAGCCCTTAAATGAAATACTGCTATTGCTCATAGCTCAGAATACTTCCCTCAAAATCTGGAAATGTATCAAAAAGGAATGCATAAAGGCTAGTTGTTCAGGAAATAATTAATGGTGCCTGCAAACATAAGATGGATAGCATGTGCATGTGCACGCACATGTGAGCTTGCAGACACACACACACACACACACACACACACACACACACACACACACACACACACACACACACACACACACACACACACAATAAACTGAAAGCAAAGCAACATTTGTTGGCAAATGGTGAAAGGTATTGTTTATTATTTACCTGTGCAGTCTAATAATGTTTTCAGCTAGCTGTTCACTGAAGCTGTACTTTCTCTTTCTGGTATCCTTCTAGTTGTGTTTGCTAAACAAAATTCAGATGGGTCTGTCTTATGTTAACTCAAATGCCCTGGAACAAATTGTTGAAACATCAACAAGAGGAACAAACATACTAGATCTGGGCCTCACTAACATGACAAACAGATGCACCATCACAACTGTTGTACCCTCATTAGTTAAATCTGACAACAAATCAGTCGCCTTCAAACTGGTACTAACAGCAGAACTCACAAAGTGTGAAGTCAGACTAAAAAACCTCACCAAAGCAAATTATACCCTCCTAGGGGAAGGTATAAATGCATTCCAAGCCCCACCCCCAGCTGGAAGTGGTAACTACACCAAAGCTTAAACTAAAGCACCATACAATCACTTGTATAAGTGCATAGACTCGGCTGTTCCAGAGAAAATTAAAGCCAGAGCCCCAAGTAAAAAAAAAAAGCCTCCCTGGTGGACATCCAGCATCAACAAACTTTACAACAAATGCAAAAAGTTGCTGTCTAAGAAAACTAAGGTGAGGCCCCAACAATGCAAAAGCACCCTCCTCAGCCTCAACAGGCAAGTAAGACAGCATGTCAAATCCTCTAAGGGTAACTGAGAAAAACGTATCAATCACAGCCAAGGATAATCATAAGGCCTTTTACAGCTACGTACGTAGCGTAAAAGGTAGGACCCAAGCATGTGCTGAACTAGTGACTAACAGTGTCACACACTGATCCCACAGAGCTAGCAAACCTGCTTGTGGACATATTTGTCGAAACTTTCACTCCCTTATCCCCTTCAAACTTATCACAACCCCCCCCCTACATATCTGAAGAGCAGATCATTAAAGCCTTGTATAAGGCAAAAAACATAGCATCTATGGGACCAGACGGCAACCCAGTCTGTCTTCTAAATAAACTAAAACATGAACTAGCATTACCATTAAGTACCCTATTCAATCACATCCTAACCACTGGCTTTGCTCCTGCGGAATGGAGAACAGCAACAGTTACTCCCCTCCACAAAGATGGCTTAGAAACAGACCCAGGGAATTATAGACCCATAAGTTTGACCAGCCTCATCTGTAAAGCCATGGACCTCATAAATAAAGACATTGGCGACTTCCAAACCCTGGATCTGACCCAATTTGGCTTTGTCAAGGTCAGATCCTGCCTGTTAAACCTGGTGGAATTTCTTCGAAAATGTGACCAGGGCCATTGACGAGGGAAAATCTATGCTCACAGCATACCTCAACTTGGCAAAGGCCTTTGACACAATTCCACACTCAGTCATTAATGATAAACTTAGCAAACTAAATGTAAACCCCTTTGTTGTAAGATGGGTTGTCAGCTGGCTCACAAACTGGTTGCACACTTTCAAAGTGGGTGACTCCACATAAAGCAGCAGACCTGTCACCAGTGGGGTGCAACAAGGGTTAGTGCCAGGCCCCCTACTGTTTAGTATAAAGTTCTCAGAAGTTGAGGCCAAAACTAAGGGGCTCTGGCTCACCAAGTTTGGAGATGACTGCAAACCGGGTGCAATTATTGAATCCCCAAATGACATCAGTATACTTCAGGAGGGTCATACGCACGCCATTGACTGGTGTCTTAGTCATGGTCTCAAAATGAATGCAAAGAAAAGCATCATCATTCCCTTCAGTAAAAACAATGTCCCTTCACACTATCAGATTAACAACAATACCTTATGTACCTACGAAGTGGTAAGAGATCTGGGATCACAAGTAGATTGTGACCTTAGCTTTGATGACCATGTGTCTACTGTAGTAAAAAAGGCTTTCTACATAGCACACTTGATTAGTGAAGGCATTGCCTGTAGAGCAAAGGAGGTTATAACCCCTCTAGACTAGTCACTAATCAGGTCCAAAATTGAGTATAATGCCCCTTTTGGCATGTACATTACAAAGCACCTGCAGCAATTGGAGACTCTTCAGAGGTTTGTAACTAAGAAGATCAAGGGACTCTATCACGTGTGTTACACAGACTGACTAAAGTCCCTGTCACTATACTCAGTATCGTATAGACTTCTTAGGGGAGACTTATGCCTGACTTACAGAGCAATTTCCGACGCAAACCTAATGAATTTGCTGCACATCCATAAATCAAACGGGACTAGAGCTACCCATTCCAGGGACTTAAATATGGCCTGCGACTTGAATAGGATGTGCTGGAGGGACAGATTTGTCTCCCAATGACTGCTGCATCTTTGGAATAGGCTGCCAAGTCATGTAAAGCAGAGCAACTCTATGACACTGTTCAAAAGGAACCTGGATCAGTGGCTGGGGCACTGAAAATTCTTACTGTGGACAGAGCCCACAACCCTCCTGGAAATGGGCAGTCATTACTAAATACAATCTTGGGTATTGACTAGAGTATCTATGGTATTACTTTGGGATGAAACAGCTAGGCTTGAAATGATCTCTGTGTTGATAGCCTACTAACCTCCTATGGTCCTATGTACACTTAAAGCATACTAAGGTTTTCTTTCACTGCTACCTGTAGTAGAAGATTGAACTCCATTATAAATTGTTCAGTTTTTGTTATATATTTCCCATATTTGTCTTTCATCCACCTTCTATCCTTCCACACACGGACACTTTAATTTTACTTTATAGCTACTTGCTGTTTTTCTCTTTTTCTTTGAATGTGAATTTGGTTTCTGTATCTCATTAATTCCTATGAGCTGTAGCGTTGTCGCCTCACAGTAAGACGTTGTCCTGTTCGATTCTCAGCTAAAGCATCTTCTGTGTGGAGACATGCATGAATGGGCGTACCTTCGTTGAAGGTTGTGCGTCAGGGCTGGCAACTCGGCACGTAAAATCTACTGCCAATCATTAGCGGACCGGAGTTCTGCTGTGGTGACCCCTAACCGGGAAAAGCCGAAAGGCACAACAACAACTTCCCCTCTGCAACTTACTGACCTGCTGTAATATATTTATAATTCCCTGTCATGTCTATTCTCTTCAGTGGTTGACGTACTGAATTTACATCTTCTCCACTTCTAAGACTTTTGATACATTTTGCCACATTTAACTGCCTACCTGCATGTCTGCCTGTCTGTGGACAAGCTCCACGCTATTGCTTTACGGCTTATAGCTGCCTGAAATATGTTTTCCAAAACATGATGTACTTCAGTTAAGATCTGATCATTTCTTTACAGACTAATACTGTGACCATCCTATTCATTGCTTTCATCTTTTTGCTTTTAACCATCTGACTCAGCAGTACACTTGTCCCAGTCACTAAATGCCTTCTGGTATCACTTAACATGCTCACTTCAGGCTGTCTGCTATCCATCTACTTTACATAGTCTCTGTTGTGCAATTTCTTCCAGGGTGTGTAGGGCTTTTTTTGTGGTTTCTCCATTTTTCTGCCACTTTCCAAAAACATACTGTTGATTTGCTACACTAAACTGTTATTACAGTATATATATTAATTGCACCAGAATTAAGTTGGTTTTGGTCAAACTGTGTTAAGAACTCTGCCCTTTTTATGTGCTGCCTTTGTTTTTTTGAGCCCTAGGAACGTTAGTTTGCATATTTTCTCTTGGAAATCCAGTCATCATACCCCTGACCAGATATTTATCCCTGTTGTCTACTCACCCAGCATAATTGCACAGTTTAACATATTGATGATTACCTTTAAACTGCCTAATTCATAATGAAATTCCAGTGCAAAATGCCATTATTTGTGCTCTTATAAGCTGCCTGTCCTATCATTTTTTTTCTTTTAGCAAGACAAAGCAGCTGTGATGTCACATAAGGGAATGGCTAAAGCTTGCTGGAGCAAAGCTTTCAACTTACATTGCCCTGTGGGTCTCTCCTCCCCTTCATGATTTTTTTTAATAACCTATGTGACGTGATCTAGTGTTCTCCTCTTTTTTCAGGGTTCTCCTCTGAGAGAAAAATTTTATCAGACTTACTTTCAAGCATTTATCTCTCACTGTAATTTATTCCCCGTGGTCATGGTAACAAGCCCTGACAGTCAGCTGGTTCTCATTGATGCAAACTGTATGCTTTCTCCTTCAGTTTAACACTGAACCTCATGGTGTTAAATTTCATCTGTGTTTGCATATCTGGTGGGATCAAAGAGTTGAGCAGAAGTGCTTATATGCGTGTTCATCCATTCTAATTGTCCTGGCATCTTGTTTTGACTCATATCACGCAGGGCAAAAAAAAAAAAAAAAAGAAAGAAGACCTTGATTCGCTAAAATGAGTAAACATAACCTTGCTTCCACGTTACATTTTCATGTATATTTTGATTTTCTTTCATCACTTGGCTACAGCGTGTGCAATCTGTGGCCTGCTTACAAAATCATAACAAGCTGTGGTGTTCTTTGTCATGTATGTGTGTGTGGGGGGGGGGGGGGGGGTGTATTCTGTACAGCTTCTAAACATTCTGAAGCAAAGTGATTTTTAGTTTTTACTAAAAAGCATTGAAGGTGGAAAAACTGTCAAAATCTTTCAGCAGTCCCTGAAGCATTCCCCATGATTTAGTCAGATCTTCCAGGAAAGGTAAGGTCACTTTGGCAGCAATGAGTAGGCGGAGGCCCAGTCAAAGGGATGGGCTTTGTCGGTTTGAAGACAAACTGATGCCTCAGAGCAACCGGAAATGACTCACTCATTGCGTAGCCTGTAAGCTGACTCATTTGCATTAAAAGAAAAAGAGTGGCTGACTAAACACATTTATTATCATTACAGAGTTATGATAGTGCATTTGTAATTAATTTACCATACTAAAGAAAAAAAACTGTGCAGCTGTTAGCAGTTACTAGTGCTGCAGATGTGATTAGTATCTTAAATGTGCTGTGCAATAGCTGAATGTTTTGCTTGTTGTTATTCGAAAGCCCACAGTATGAAAATGCAAGCATCTAAAACAGGCTTCAGTTTAAATGCAACAAACTGGTTCTGTTTTCAGGGCTCAGTATTTTATATGGAATTATTCAATGCCTACTTTTGGAAAGAGGCATATTCTTTGAGCAGGTAGACAAGCTGCATTAATTAGTTGCCTACTTTTATCAGAAAAAAAATCTGGAGGAGGAAAACTAGTGTTATGTTCAAAATAAATAACTAGAAAACTCTAGTAAAATGCAAATAAACATGTGAACCCCTTCTGTGATGTGTAATCTACACAATATTAATTAATATTTGTATACTGCTGTAACTTCAAAGATAAAAAATAATGCATAATATACTCTAAAGGCACAAGACATTCTATTATCAAAATAAGGAACTGCGCTCCAATGAAAGGTACAGAGCACCACAATGACATCACATTTCTTGCAATCTCTAAAAGTTACTAATCACATGGGTGGAGGAAGCTGTCCCTTGTATCTTTTCCAATGACTAAGCGAAAGAACTTAACAGCAGAACACTGCCTTGCTGTTTTTAGACAGTTATTTGGTAATGACTTTCTGTATCAACAGCTTGCTCGTGTCACTGGTCAGACATCCTATAATGTTTTTATTGCAATGTGAAACGGGACATCCAGTTGCTAATTATTTAGATGTCTGTGTGGGAATCTCACACTGACGTTTACCTTGAAAAAGCCATGAGTGAATACTTATCAGACAGTCATAGCACTACTAACAGAGGAATGTATGGAAAATTAGTTTTCACTCAGGGAGGAATATGAACATTTTTGGATTACACACGAGAGTGATTAACTGAGTAGGTGTGCAGTACAGTCACACATGGACTCCCTGAGTAGTCATCAAGTATGGGCATGACTATTCTTTCACAGAGTAATTTTTGTGAGTTATGTTGTGATTAGTAGATCAGTTATTTTTTTTCCTGACGAGTTACCTGTGTTTCATCAGTTTTATTTTTTTGAGTCCTTATATGCACATGCTTGTGTTTATGACTTTTTCAGTATTTTTTTAAGATTCCATCCCTGTTACACCAGCATCACGGCATGCACAGTTTTGTCTTTCATTATTCCAGGGCACACTTTCAGTGAAGAAACAGCAAGCCATAGTAGCGATAAGTAAGCCATACCTCTCAATTGTACATAATTTTGCAGAATGTCCAGATTTTTGCCTTATGGTTTTCATCTGTTCCTCATAAAATTTGTGGTTTTTCTGCAAATCCCTGAGCATTGAAGTCATTAAATAATGACATACATTTCAAGTTCTTATTTCATATCCTTCAGAAAATGCTTGCTAAAACAAATCCTGTTATTTTTGTAATTTCTAAGTGTATAAGAGTAATACTTAAAATCTTTCTCTATTTTGGACCTTTGACCCCTGTTATTTTAGGCTTTGTCAGATTTCTTGTACTAAGAGGTTGAGAGCTATGCAGTAAGCCCCACTAATCAACTCTCTTTAGTCCAGGCCATTTGCAGGTGCTGGGAGAACTTACTGCTGCTGCATTCCTTGCAGGCATTACTCAGAGCACTACCCACATAGTCACCCTATCATTAATGATTCATGTCACCAGAGTGACAATGTTTGGCAAAACTGACTCAACTTTATCTGAACTGCTAGTTGTTTATATATGTGGGAATTTAAATTTGTACACCTAGGGCTGTCTCTAATTGGGGAGCTCTTAAAAACTGCTACACATTACTGGTTCTATGCACTGATGTTGAACCCACATTAATGTGCTGATCCAGTATGGATATATTGACCCAGTATGCATGGATAACAGATGGTAGGTGAAAGAAAACAGCCAGTATTTCTGGGTATACGACAATATATGATTGTATGGCAGCCACAATTTCATGGAAATGTTGCTGCATGTACCCTAAAGGGACTGTCTATAATATGAACCAATAGTTCATATTCAGCCCTTAAGGCTAAACAACACACCTAATACACTTGTAATAGGTGACTCTATAGTCAGACACACTGACGTCCCACTCACCAGGCTGAACAAGGAGAAGGTCACTGTAAGGTGCCTGTTGGGTGCCGGGATCCGCCACATAACACAAGCACTCAGGTCACTCCAAAGCAAGTACAAATATGACTCCGTCATTGTCCATGCTGGTGTGAATGACCTGAGATGTACCTCCATGGACTACATGAAAAGAGACATAGAGGAGCTCTCTGATCATGTAGCCCAGGCCGGTATGACCCTGACCTTGAGTAGCATCTTACCCTCACCAAGAATGATGCCACAGTATAAAGACAAAATGATCAATTTTAACAATTGGCTAAAGTATTGGTGTCATTCAAAGGGGATCCAGTGTCTGTCAGCCTGGGATGACATGCTCGACAAGCCACGTTGCTTCGCTAGGGACGGCTTGCACCTGTCACCCCTGGGCTTTTGAATACTGGCTAAGGCTCTTGCCACCCCCATAGTGCCTTTTTTAGGCAAGGCTCAAAAGACAAACCCACCTCCATAGACTACACAAGGAAAAAGAAACTAAGGGAAATGCTGTTCAACACCAGAAGTCTAAACCTCAAGATGCACGCACTCGAGGCTCTCCTCAATATGGAGAATATCGATGTCTGTGCAGTAACAGAAACCTGGTTCAAGGCTCCCGAGAGCACTCCAGCACTACCAGGTTATACCTCATACCATGATTTTCGGCCCCAAAACTCGGACCGAACCACAAAAGAAGGGGGAGTATCCATATTCATCAAAGATACCCACACCTCCAGGTTAGTGGCACTGAACAAAGCATCGGAGACCATCCATGTGCAACTAACAGTGGGCAGAACTGCCTTTCAGTTTGTAGCCTGCTACAGACCACCCTCCCAAACTCAGGAACCCCACTCGGCGTTCCTGAGAACACTGGAGAATATGAAGGTCTCTCCAAACACCATTAAATTGGGTGACTTCAACTACCCAAACATAGACTGGGAGCACTACTCAAGCCCCAACACCCTCGCCCAATGGTTCCTAGAATTTATAAACTCAAATGCTATGGAACAACTGGTCACCACTCCCACAAGACAGGAAAACATATTGGACCCGATCATCACCAACATGGGGACTCTATGTTCTATACCAGAGGTATACCCCTCATTGGTAAGATCTGACCATAAATTTATCTCACTGGACATCCATATCCTGTCCCCACCCCCAGCCAAGGAAACCACGGTGAAGAACTTCTCAAAAGCAAACTTCACACTTCTCAAAACTGAGGTGGAATCTTCAAAGCCCCCGGGCCAGTGGAAAATACAGCCAAACCACAGAATCCTTTACAAACGCATTCTATGGACGCCTACAGGAATGCATGGATCGTGCTATCCCAAATAAAACCAAGACTCACTCCTTCAAAGGCAGGAGACCTGTCTGGTGGACCCCAGCCATAAATAAGCTATACAACAGAAAGTGGAAGCTACTACATGATACAGCAAAATCCCAAAAAGGGAAGGCATCTCTGATCAGCACTAGCAAGAAACTACGATCCCTCATAAAATCATCTAAGGCCAGCTTCGAAAGAAAAATTGCACAAGACGCTAAAGATAATCACAAGGCCTTCTTTAGTTATGTCAGGAACCTGGGTGGCAACTCCTAGATATGCTCTGAGTTACTGCAAAATAACAAAAAATACACTGAACCCACACACATTGCCAACATCTTTCTTTTTTACACTTGAAAAAGCCCTACAATTGAGTTAGGGTGAAAGCGCTTGTGGAATTTATATAATAAATGTTTCATGGACTTGCAACCTGTGTGCTGACATGATCGTTTTATTGGATTAGAAGAACAGATAGTAGTAGTAGGGGAAAGATAGACCAGGCAGTAAGCCAGAGAGGGCAGAAAAGGGAAATAAATTCATAGGAGGGATGGTATACCTAAGTATAGGCATTATTTGTGGTGCGAGAAAAGTAGCAGTAGCAGACAAAACAGAGAGAACAGGAGTGGAGAGGAATAGATGAAGGGACTTTTCTGAGAGGATGGGAAGATAGACATTATGTAAAACTGCAGTTACAGAATAGGTCATGGGGCAAGGCAGGAGGTACTACACCAGGAAAAGATGAAAGCAAATCAGACAGGAAGGGAAGGGTATTTCAAAAGTAGGGAAAGCAACTTGTCCAGTGATGGATTCCTGTGAAATAGAAGAAAAAGTAGCTGGAACAGAGATTCACAGAAGGAAAGTTAGAAGGAAAAAGAAAACAGCGGAGATGAGACTAGGGAGAACATACCTAATGAGAACTTAAGAAGGTAAAATTTGTTTAGCATATGTACTCGAGAGAGAGAAGAAGAGAGGAAAAGGAAAAAGGGGAAGTGGAAAGTCTTTTAATGATGCAGCTGTATATGATATCAACAGAGTAATAATGGAATAGAATCATTGTTTATTTCAAGCTATTACAGATGCAATCACAGTTGTTACACTTGACAGTGAGACTGGAATGGACATTTTATAAATAAAGTTGGATTATCCAATTGAGGACAAAATGATTTGGTTTTTGTTGCCCATATTTAAATATTGGTCACCATTTGCTGTGGACTGTATACTTAGGTATAGCCCGATGACTGTGTGTGATGTTGTTTGCTTTTATTGGGACTTCTCTTTTTCAACCTGTTTGACCATAAAATTACTGTATATAGGTTCAGTGGCTACAGAGGATTGCTTCTCTGCAAAAATAGTTATATGAAACTTTGGAGGAACGTCATTCCAAATATTTAGAGACTGACAGTGTGTTGATCTGTTGTATAAGAAGTACTAAACTCATTATGATCTGTGAAGTTAAGGAAGCCAATCAGTCAGACTCTGTAACTAAGTTTCGTGAATGAATTAATGGGGGTCTGGCAGCTTAGTAAAGAGGATTAAGGCTATGAGCTGGTAACACTGTCCAGTTGTATTAGGTTCGATTCCCCCGACTCTTCATTTGCTTGCTGTGTTACTCTGAACAAGTCACTTAATCAGGCAGAGCTCCTCGGCTTCCTCTGAGAAGAGACATTTCTTTCTGCTTAGTAGGTTTTCATGCTCAAAACATAAATAAGTAAAAAATAAAAGTATCCTCCTATATGTGAAACATGTAGGAGAAGAGAGTATTATGAATTTGTCCCAAGACAAAATGTTTAAGATGGCATTCTTTTGGCCTTGGAAGCCAGATGTTTAAACACGATCAAGAATTATAGTAAAAGTAGTGAACATACTATGGCATAATATCTAGTGAGTCTCAAATTTCCCTGAAGTTTGGTAAATTCAGTAAGTCCTGACAGTATAGTAGACTTTGATATATATATATATATATATATATATATATATATATATATATATATATATATATATATATATATATATATATATATATATTTATATAGGTCATTGACCAGCTGATCAACGCTGAACAAAAACAACATCATCAGCATGCATGCATTCATACACAGGGTCTAAAATGAAGCCTTGAAACATGTCATTCTGGTTAAGGGGAACAGGGAAGAACCAGCCTTATGGATGAAGTATACACTAAAAGATTAGGCTTGAATAGCACTAGAAAAGATGTAGCTCTAAGTTTGAATAATTAAGATCTTAGTGTAAAGTACGTTTGCCACATCAATGAGCATAACAGTGACAATTCAGGTCAGGACAGTGCTGGTGAGAAAAAATATCAGTGATTTATGGGACAAAATTGTAACTGAGCAGAAGCTCTACAAGTTGAACTGATACAGAAGATGGAAAGATCAAGAACAGTAAAAAGCTGATTCAGCTGGTGGAGGCTAACAAACGTAAAGAAAATGAAGTGAATGTAGTAAATACGTGGGATGGGTACTGCAGCATGCATATGAGCAGAAGAAGATCAGGAAAAGAAGAAGTGATAAGAATGACTTGTGTCAGGGAAGGGCCATGGTGTTGGACATATTAGGGCTGCCTCTGTCTGGGAAATTAAAGGAGACAAAGTGTATTAGTTCTGGTTTAAGCACTTGTGCTTCAGGCCAGTTATTCTACATTAAGAAGGTTTGTGGTCTGCACTCTTGTGGGAGGAGAGTCTGGATTCTGCCCTTCTGAGCTGGGAATTTCTGGTCACAGGCTTATTGTCCCTGCTTATTCGAACTGTTTCTTTCTGAAATTGGTGTGCCTTGTTGCTGTAGCATAGGACCAGATTCAGGCCTGCTGAATCTAGCTTTGTTTGTATAACTTGAGCACTGATCCAGGCCATCTTTTCTGGAGAAGGTTCCCCTGCACCTTAGTAGAGGGAGTGTGCAGTTAGAACTTGTCTGATTGAAGACTGCTGGAACAGGGCTCAGTTTTGAGTTTTTTCTGGTTAATTGGGTAACTTGTTTAAATCAGATTGTTCATTTTCTATTGTTTTATATATATATATATATATATATATATATATATATATATATATATATATATATATAAATTGCACTTTATTCATCTGCTTTTACTGTATTTGTGTTTCTTCCTACTTTATTACTAGGGGCATTGACTACAACTCTGAACTGAGATATATAACAATAAGCATCTTTTTATGCACATTTAAAGTGTTTTTTTTTATTGTATCTGCTTTATTTTCTGAAAAAAATATATATACTTGTTTCCCACCTTTCTAGGCTAGTATAGTCCAGTTTTCAGGTTAGTGCTGAATTCAGGGCTGTGTTATAGATCTCTGTGTTTGCCAATACCTTACTTGGATAGAAGGACGTTTCTCTGTTCACCTGTCAGAGAGGGGAGCTTTGAGCAGCCTATTTGTCCCTGGAGGAGTGGTTTCAGGTCAGAAAGTAGTAGTGTATTGGCCATTTTGGGCTAATTTCTATATCTTTCATTTCCCTGCTATAAAAACCGCATTTGCCCGGTTTTGAGCACTGGGCAGCGCCAGTTAGCTAGGGTATAACTATTCCCGGCTCCACAAAGTCTACCCTTCAATTTTTCCCTTGGAACCAGACAAACTTTCAACTTAAGCACTCAAGCCATTCATTTCTCAACCCAGTACTTGCTCAAAATTCATAGCAAGCACTTATAAACCCTAGCACTACAGAAGGACAAGGCTCTCTGTTCGACCTTACCAGCCTTTCAGTAAAACAGTTTACTGTACCTATCCAGGCATGTCCAAAGGTCAGTTTCAGGTGTACTCTCCAGTCCAACTGGTGAATCTGCACATTTTGAGACAATGTAAAAACTGCCTCATGTACACAGACAACCCTCTCTTCCTACCATCAAACACTAATACATGCGAGAGATGCAATTATACAGCCAAACTGGAGGCTAAGCTCTCTCAACCAAAGACTGGATCAGACAGTCAAGAGGAGAAGGAAAATACCAGCATCACACCACCAGTCTCACATAGACCCATTAAACCAGCACTGGTAAAAAACACACATAAATACACGAAAACATACTTGGAGGCTCTAAATAAAAATCTGTGAAAGCGACAGAGCACTCCAAAGCAGACATCCAAGCAACTTCCACCCCCCAACACAAACCATGAAACACATACTTCACAAAACCAGTGCGCCATGCAGTCACAGCCCTCAAGGCAAAATAACATACCCGACATACTAGTAATAGGTGACTCTATAGTCTGGCACACTGACGTCCCACTCACTAAGCTGAATAAGGAGAAGGTTATTGTTAGCTGCCTGTCGGATGCCAGAATCCACCACATAACACAAGCACTTAGGTCACTCCAGAACAAGTACAAATATGACTCTGTCATTGTCCATGTTGGTGTGAATGACCTGTGCTGTACCTCCCTGGACTACATGAAAAGAGACATGGAAGAGCTCTCTGATCACGTAGCCCAGGCCGGTATGACCCTGACCCTGAGTAGCATCCTGCCCTCACCAAGAATGATACCATGGTATAAAGAAAAAATGATCAATTTCAACAATTGGCTAAGTTTCTGGTGTCATTCCAAAGGGATCCAGTGTCTGTCTGCCTGGGATGACATGCTCGACAACCCACGCTGCTTCGCTAAAGATGGCTTGCACCTGTCACCCTTAGGCTTTCGAATACTGGCCAAGGCTCTTGCCACCCCCATACTGCTTTTTTTAGGCAAGGCTCAAAAGACATACCCACCGCCGTAAATAGTACAAGTAATAAAAATCTGAGGGTAATACTACTCAATGCCAGATGTCTAAACCTCAAAATGCATGCACCTGAGGCACTCCTCAGTATGGAGAAAATCAATATATGTGCAGTAACAGAAACCTGGTTTAAGGCTCCAGAGAGCACCCCAGCACTACCAGGCTACAACGCATGCCATACATTTCGGCCACAGAACCCGGACCGAAATACAAAAGGCAGGGGAGTATCCATATTCATCAAGGATACCCACACCTCCAGGTTAGTGGCACAGCATGATGCTTCAGAGATTATCCACGTGCAACTAACAATGGGCAAAACTGCAATTCAAATTGTAACTTGCTACAGATCACCCACCATGTTACAGGACCCCCATTCTGCATTTCTGGAAACACTGGGTAAACTAAAGGTCCTACCAAACACCCTAATATTGGGTGATTTCAACTACCCAAATATTAACTGGGAGAACTACTCAAGTACTAACTCCCTTGCCCAACATTTCCATGAATTTATAAACTCAAACACCCTGGAACAACTGGTCAATACTCTCACCAGAGGTGACAACATATTGGACCTGGTCATCACCAACATGGGCAACCGGTGTTCAACACCGGAGGTCAACACCTTGCTGGTTAGATCTGACCATAAACAAATCACTTTGGATATCCACTTTCCACCCCCACCCCCGGACAAGGAAACCACCATGAAAAACTTTTCAAAAGCAAACTTCACGTTACTTAAGACGGAGGTGGAAAGTTTCAAAGCCCCCATGCTAAAGGATAATGCTGTCCAAGCTGTAAAATCCTTTACTAATGCATTCTACAGGCATCTACAAGACTGCATGGACCATGCTATCCCAAGCAAAACCAAGACTCACTCCTCCAAGAAAAGGAAACCAGTCTGGTGGACCCTTGCCATAAACATACAATAGAAGTAAGAAACTAGTACAGAAACGAGTAAAATCCCAAGACGGGAAGACATACCTGATCAGTATCAACAAGAAACTATGATCCCTCATAAAATCTTCCAAGGCGAGCTTTGAAAGAAAAATAGTCAAGAACTCCAACGATAGCCACAAGGCATTCTTTAGCTATGTCAAGAATCTAAGTGGCAATGCTCAGATCTGCTTGGAGTTTGTGCAGAATGGCACAAAATACACTGAACCAACCGATATTGCCAACATCCTGGCAGACGGGTACAGTGGAAACGTCACCCCCCTCTCACCCCCAAAAGGGACCATAACCATACCAGAAGAATCTAGAGCCCCTGAAATCATAGACACTCAGGTTAAAATAGCCCTCTTCAAAGCCAAAAACACAGCATCAATGGGACTGGACGGTGTCCCAGGCTGCATCCTACATGAGCTCAAAGACGAATTAACCCTGCACCTAAACACACTGTTCAAACTCAGCCTCTCCACAGGTTACGTACCCATAGAGTGGTGCACAGCAACATTTATTCCGCTCCACAAAGGAGGAGCCACAACAGACCCTGGGAACTATCACCCTATAAGCCTGACTAGCTTGGTCTGCAAGGCTATGGAGTGCATCATCATGGAACTCATTAACAGAGACATTGGGAACCTCCAAACACTGGACTCTACCATGTTCGGCTTTGTTAAGGGAAGATCATGCCTCCTAAACCTGGTGGACTTCTTTGAGACAGTTACCAAGGCTATAGACAAGGGAAAGGTAGTACACACAGCCTACCTAGACCTCACAAAGGCCTTCGACACCATTCCCCATTCTGGTATTATAGACAAGCTCACCAGCCTGAACATAAACACCTATGTCACAAGATGGGTTGCCAATTGGCTCACGGACAGAACCCACATGGTGAGAGTTGCAGGAGCTAGGTCCGACTCTAAACTGGTTAAAAGTGGCATTCCCCAGGGCTCAGTCCTAGGACCCCTCCTGTTCAGCATATACTTCTCAGAGGTACAGACAAGCACAGGAGGACTGTGGCTGACCAAGTTCGCAGACAACTGCAAACTAGGGGCTGTAATTGACTCACCGGCTGACACAGACATCCTCCAAAAGGGTCTCACTGAGACAGATACCTGGTGTCAAAATCATGGCCTCAAGCTAAATGCCAAAAAGTGCATAGTTATTCCCTTTGGAAATAACAAAGTACCCACAAATTACCACATAGGTGGTAGTCCCCTAAATACAGAAAACATAATAAGGGATCTGGGGACCCAAGTAGATAGTAATCCCTCCTTTGATAATCACATTGCCAAAGTGGTTAGAAAATCCTTCTATGTGGCCCACCTAATCACAAAAGGGCTTGCATCCAGATCAAAGAGGTCAATGTGCCCCTCTACTCATCACTCATCAGACACCCATCATAGAGTACAATGCCCCATGTGGGATGTACCTTACAAGACACCTGCAACAGCTGAAAAGACCACAGAAGTACCTCACCAAGAGGATCACTGGCCTCAAATAGATGCCCTATGCAGCTCGACTGAAGAAACTCCAGCTGTACTTGGTTGCATACCACTTGTTCAGAGGTGATCTCTGCCTGACATATAAGGCCATGTCCAACCCAGAATTGATGGACATGCTCCACCTAAAGAAAACCTTATCCCCTCGAGCTACACGCTCTAGGGATCTAAACCTCACCACAACAATAAATAGGACATGCTGGAGGGATAGATTCCTGTCCCAGAGACTTCCCATGGTTTGGAACAAGATTCCAATCTACATTAGGCAGAGCTTCTCGCTAGCACTCTTCAAAAGAAACCTTGACAAGTGGATGGGAAACAGAAAGTTTACCCCGGGGATCACTTCAGTGGCTGTGCTGGACAGAGGCACAGGGAACTAATCTAAGGGAGCGGCGAAAGCCAGTACATTCTGGCTAGGCTTATAAATGCCTTTGGGCAGATAGCATGGTACCTACCTATGAACCTAAGTGTAGTGACTGCTACATTGGTGACCTGCAGTGAAACAGAAGAACTTAGGCCTAAGAGGTAAAGGAGTCTGCATGAGTGGTAGAAAGAAAGGGGTAAAAAGGCAATAGTGACGATGGAAAAAGCAAATCATATCAAAGGCACTAAAAACAAGGCTGGAGTTGGCTTCACTGTCCTTGCTGATGTTCAAAAAAAGATCATTTATAAAGTGAATAGAAGAAATGGAACACTCCAGGGTTCAGAATTTAAGTTGGGTAGTTTATGGGAGTGCTAAAAAAATCATCTGTCATATAACACGCATCTCTTACATGAGACATTGTATTTATTTTTACCTTATATTTCATTGGCACATGCAATGGGCTTCTGGGCATCATTTTTATTTCAGTCTAGTTACAGTAAATAGGTAGAGAAGGAAAGAAAAGTTTCAAATGGCGCACATCACAGTAGTCAGTTTCATAGTAAAAATTGTAGAACTGATTGAAAACAAGATATAGTCATTGGATACATGTCAGTCGAGCAGAAGCACATCCTCTGAGTGCTGAACAATTTCCAAAAAAGGAGAAAAACAAGTTTCACTGAACTTCCATGTTCATTTTTTTTTGCAGGGGTTCCCACACCCCAAACTTAAATATCCAAAACAAAATAACTTTTTCTTCTTTCGGCTTTTCCCGGTTAGGGATTGCCACAGTGGAACACCTGTCCACTCATGATTGGCCGTGGAGTTTTACGGTGTCGAGTTGTCAGCCCAGCGCCCAACCTTCCACAGAAGGCACACACACACGCACTCATGCCTAGGGCCAATTTAGAGTGACCAATCCACCTACAGCATGTCTTTGGGGTGTGGGAGGAAACCGGAGTACCCGGAGGAAACCCACACAACCACAGGGAGAACGCCAGGTGCAAAAAACACGTAGAATTGAACACTTTCATCTTGTAAATCCACAGACTTCTTCAAAATATCAGCACTGTTTGAAAACTACATCACACTTCCTTACTTATTTAAAAAAAAACTTTGCTAGATCATGTGACAAATTGCACCAGTAATAAATTCTTCCTTAAATTAATCAGTCATGACATCACATTCATTCTCTAAGTGTAACAAGGATCATCTAACCATTATAAAACTTATATGTTAGACAACACTATTATGGAACATTCATTAAAATAAAAAATACTAAAATGTTTATTTCATATTTGATATGCTTTCAATTTCAAGAAACAGTCAATACCAAGTGTTTCATTCAACCCTGGATATGTTGCAGCATTGAAATACAATTGCCACCATCATTTTCTTTTCCCTACAATCAGTCCCCACTGACCTCCCCTCTGAACTTGCACTACCCTTTCAAGTACAAAAAACAGGAAATTATAAGGTAAACACTAACATGTCTGTATAACATATTCACTTTCTTGTGTTTAGTAATATCATATAGATGTTCATAAATGCATTCTCTAAGTTCTCTTTCTGTTTTATGTGTATAAAAACAAGTGCATTCCTGGCATTTAGCCAAATAAATGACCCCCATGGTGTTACAGTTAAAGTGTTCATGAGCTTTTATATTTAAATTCCTTTCAAGAACAGAGCCACACTCCCCAAATGTAGTTACAATACTCGCAAAACTCACACTTAAAGGTGCCAAATTTTTTAGCAATGTGACCAACATAGTGTTTTTCAAAGATGTTTTTCAAACCTGTACCTCTTCTACATATAGTAAAGGTATTTTCTCTTATTTTATGCACATTTTCTGTGTTACTTTGTATTATGTCCCAATTTTTGTTTATAATTTTTATTTTATTTTTATTTTACATTTGTTGACCGGGATAGTCCGACTGGATGCATGTCCATTTTCAGCGGAGGCCCGGGGAGAAAAGCTCCAAGGGTAAGCAGATACAGCATTACATAATACCAGCATTACATATTACAAACAGAATATTTACAGAGATTACATAAGTAAGCAAGTTAAACAAGTTCCACAGGTTACAGTTAGTGCTGAGCACAAGTCAGGATTAAATTAAATTACACAGTAAACTGGTTAACAGATTTTTACACATTCGAGTTAGCCAGGCTTGATACATTGACATAGCCAGTTAAGTGACAAATATTGTTTGAGTCTAGTTTTAAATTGACCTAAGGTGGAAAGTAAGGTAATATCATCTGGAAGAGAGTTCCAGGATCTACTTACAGAGTTTGCAAAGAGAGAATCACCGGCTGTGTTATTAATTTTGCTAGTCTGAATTAGTAGTTTGTTAGAGGATCGAAGCGGTCTAGGATTGTTATAGGGGGTGATAATATTTTTAAGTGCAAGAGTATTGTCTGGATTATAGAGGATTTTATAGGCCATAATCAGTTGGTTATACTGGATTAGGCTAGGTAGTTCAAGCCAACCAAGCTGATTTAGATTGATGCAATGATGTGTCCTAAAAGGCAGCCCAGCGGCAAACCTGGCAATGTGGTTGTAGCAAATTGAGAGTTTCTTAAGGACAGTCTTGTTCAAATTTGAGAGTAGAGGGGATGCATACAGAAGGGTTGAAAGAAGGTGAGAGCGAGCTATGGCAATTTTAGCTGGAGGGGTTAGGAAGGCTTTTATTCTGTAAAGTGACCCTAGTTTTTTATTGATGGTTTTGATAGTTTGGTTAACATGTAGGTCAAATTTGAGATTATTGTCTATGATGACACCTAATAGTTTTGTAGATGGGTCAAGGGAGATTATTGTGCCATCATTTGATTTTATGGTAAAGGTGAAAGCAGTAGACCTACATGTTGGTGAAAATAACAGCATTTTAGGTTTTTTGGGATTTAGGATCAGACGATGTTCAGAAAGCCAGTTTTCTATTGTATTAAAGGTGGTCTGGGTAGCTGACCATAACTCTACTGGAGATGTGGCTGAGCAAATCAGAGTAGAGTCATCAGCATATTGGATACAGCTGACTTTTGGGATGACAGTATAAAGGTCGTTAATGAAGATGGAGAACAGCAAGGGCCCTAGTATAGAGCCTTGTGGTACTCTGAGGGTGTTAGGTAGAAGGTTAGAGAGTTTGTTCTGCCAGAGGACTGCCTGCTGTCGACCATTCAGGTAGGATTGAAACCATTGGAGGGCTCCAGTATCTAGACAGAATGTTTGCAGGGTGTGGATTAAAAGTTGGTGATCAACCATATCGAATGCCTTGGAAAGATCCAAAAAGAGGGCTGAGGATTTATAATTATTGTTGCGATTATGGTTTATGGTGTTAGTAAAGGCTAGGAGGGCTGAAGTAGTGCTGTGATGAGGACGGAAGCCATGCTGAGTGTCTGCCATAAGGCGATTTTGGATTAGGTGGTGCATGAGTTGTCTATGAATACATTTTTCCATAATCTTTGCAAGTGGAGAGAGTATAGCTATTGGCCTATAATTGGAGAATTCAGTAGAGCTGCCTCCTTTATGAAGTGGGATTACATAGGATATTTTCCAGATGGTGGGAATTTTAGCTTCTACTATGGTTCGATTGATTAGTATTGAGACGGGGTAAGCAATAGCATCAGCTGATTTTTGTAGGTACTCGGCAGAGAGTTGATCAGCAGAAAGTGTAGTGGGTTTTAATTTTTTGATCAAGGTACGGATAAGTGAAGTGGCGACTGGTTGGAAGCTGAACGCAAGTAGGTTTCTAGGGTGCTACTTTCAGGACCGGGGAGCTAGGAGGTAGTTGGCTAGCTAGGGCTTGAATTGTCTCAGTAAAGAATTGGTTAAAACTATCAGAAACATCTTCAGGGGTTTTATCAATAGTAGCAGCAGGGATTGGGGTTGAAGTTTGTCCAGGATGTAGTAGATTATTTAAACCTGCCCAAACCTTCTGAGGGTTATTTTGATTTACTGTCTGTAAATTACAGTAGTATTGTTTTTTGTCTTGTAAAATTGATTTTTGGTTTTGTTCCTGGATTGCCTGTATTTAATGTGATCTTGAGGGTCTTTAGAAGAACGCCATAAAGCCCATGCTTTGTTTCTAAGGGTAATTTTGAGTTTAGACTCTATAGAAAGCCATGGTGCAGTTTTTGCCTTGGTTCTCTTTGAACGAACAGGTGCATGCAAATCAAGGATCTCAAGAAATTTGTTGTTAAAGTATGCTACTGCTTCCTCTAAGTGGAGGTGTTTTAGAATAGACCAATTACATGAGTTTAGTTCTTGTTGGAATTTGGCAGGGTCAAAGTTTTTATTGTTTCTAACCTTTCTGAGTAAGGGTTGTTGGGAATTAATGGTTTTGTGCTTAATTACATATGTGAGAAGGTGATCGCTTAGGCCATTAAGGAGGATACCAGAGGTGTACAGTTGGGGGTGACTGTTTATGAGTACCCAGTCAAGTATACTTTCTTTTTGGTTGGGTTTACCTATCCTGGTAGGGGTGGATATGATTTGTGTAAATGCATGCAGGTTAATATGGGTGGTTGGGGATTCTAAGGAACAGGTGCCCCAGTCCATGTTAAAGTCTCCAAGTAGTAGGGTTTCTTGGGGGTAGTGACATGATAACCAGTGCAGGATATCTTCAAATGTAGATATATTGTTACCTGGGGGAATGCACACACAGATGATATTAATGCATTTATTTTTATTAAGTTGCAATTTGGTGGCAAGAATCTCAGAGTTATTAATCTGAGGAGGTTGTATTACATCTATGGTGACATTCAACTCAGATTTATAGAGTACAGCTACCCCACCCCTTCCTCAAGCATGATCCAGCCTGTGTATGTTGTACCCAGGTGGTAACACTTCATTGTCTTTAGTGTTAGGTTTTAACCAGGTTTCAGATAAACAGAGAATCTCAGGGGAGTGGACATCCAGAAGTGCATGCAATTCATGTACCTTGTTATTAATGCTTCTAATATTGAGATGACAGACTAGGAGAGAGTTAGTTGGCCTATTAATTGTAGGTTTGTAGCTTAGATTACAAGTAGAGGGGGTATGTGTATCTGAAGTGAGTGGGCCAGGGTTGGGATGAATATCACCACCAAGTATTAGGTTGAGTTTATACTTGGTGATGAACTTCAGGAATTTGTTTATTAGTTTGTGGTAGTGTTTGGATCTAGAGCTAATGTGCCTGGGGTTGAGATGTTGATAGACTGAACAAGATGTTGGATAGGATCTGGTACTGTAAGTATGGTTGAAGGTGGAAGGATTTACAGCTGGGGTGATAGTATGGCCTTTTGGGACCTGAAATCCCGTAAGAAACTGGTTTTCATACAAGGTAAGGAGGTATGGTATGAACAAGAGGGGTGTGAACAAGAGGGGTAGTAAAGAGGAGTATATCATTATACGTGATTCAGCTAGTGAGTGAAGGAACTGTTTTACCTGGTGATATCCAAGAATCCAAACAATAAGTGATGATAAGTGCTCGACTATAATTACCAGCACTTGAAGAGTCACTATCGTCACACTCCCAAACTTAAATATACCTACTCTGTGGTCATACAACAGTGGAGTAAAAAAAACTCCACTTTTGGTGAAACTTGTTTCGCTTCTTTTCTGTTGATTTTACAGGACTCGATGAAAGCGCTGTCAGTTGAATGACAGGAACCCTATTTATTTATATTACCAGTCTCATCTGTAAGTGAGATTAACTAGCATCAGACTCTAGTACATACCTAAGTCCATAACATACAAAATAATAAATGACACACTGCTGAATTAATTCCAAACATTCAACAAAACCTCAAGGTATTATTATGTGGCACAATAACAGTACATCTATATTAGATTGTAATGGCTATCTCTGTAAAACTAAATGATCGGACATAATGAGATAAAAATGTGAATGCCAGCATAGGTGAGAAGTCAGAAGATGGAATGCATGTCCCAAACAGCAAAGAATGCTTCCTCTGTAGGTGACAAAAGATATAATCTCTGGATAATGTTGTTAATTAATGGCCATCTGACCTTGAAATATTATTTATAGAGGGATGTGTGATATATAGACTGTGGGCTCCAAGAGATGTGTCAGATATGAAAAGTAAGGATAAATTCAGTGTATGGTGGGAGTGTCAAGGTCTGGTGAGGAGTTAAAGGACAAGTAATTAAGACAGGCAACACAGAAACATGCTAGCAAATTATTATCATAGAAGTAGTAATGAAGGACGCTAAAGCAGTCTAAAATAGAGAGGCGACAACCAGTTGACACTGAAGTCCTCAAAGATGAACAGCTATAGTAGGTCAGTACTAGTTATGCCAGCACAATAGGTTACGTCACCCTTTTATCTTTAAAGTCTCAGTAAAGGGCTTGTAAATTTAATGTTTGTGAATATCAATACGAATTTTATTATACTTATTCTTCTACTGTGCATACACTGAAACTGTGTTATAAAATTTGTTATTGTTTATATTCATTGCATTAAATATGACATCTTGAAGCGTCTCTCCTGGGGCATCAACTGAAAAAAGGCACCTGTGCCTAGTTGGATTTTCCCAGTAAACAAATGTCAATAAAGAAATACATGAATGAATAAATAAATGAGAAGATAATAAGGATATAATGTCAGTTCCAGTTAAAGAAAAAAAAGAACAGATCATATTTCTACTATTGCGCTTAGAATTATCACGTAGTATAAAGATTATAGTCTTTTGCTAGAACATTTCCATAGTGTTTTGCATTTTCTGCATGGTTATTTATGCAACCACAGAGTTTGAATATTTAAGTAGGGGTGGTATGAAGGGTATGTGAGGTCTTGGTCACTCCTGCAAAAATGCTTGTTTTTGTGGAGTTGCACTTTAGTATTGAGTCAGTTCTAAAGCTTTGATTATAGTGGAGATGAAGTTACTTTCCTAACTGTATGTCACATATTTAACTTTTCTGCCTCACAGTTCCAGGATCTCAGACTCACTCTGACCTCCGGTCACTGTTACTATGAAGTTTGAGTCTTACTTTGCCTATTTGTGCTTTCACGGAGTTCAGTATTTTCTTTCTTTAACCCCAAGATGTGACAATTGATAGGCTACTCTAATCTGTCTTTTTATATATGTAGTTTGTTTTCTTAGTTGCCCTTGTTGCATGGATCATCGAGGAAAACAGTCTGAGAAAGACTCGGTCCTTTACCTGGTTAACACATAAATAAACTGACAGATAATTGAGAACAATGGAAATGCATCAGTGCATTTCGCCTCAATCCAAGTGTAGAAGCACATTCCATTCCCCAATACAATATATGGGTGGCCTAATGGTTAAGGTGTTTGCCTTACAAACACAAGGTGCAGGGTTTGAGTCTCACAAGGGATAATTGGCTAGGCTTAAAATGGCTCGCAAGGGCAGTTAGCTTAGTACTAACCTATGAACCTATGAAGTTGCTAAATCCAAGTTACTAGAGGAAGAGGTGAAAAGAAAGGGTGCATCCACAGTCTCTTTTTTAAACTTGAACACAAATGAATTACAAACTTTTTGCAGGCCAGACTAATGCATGCTCTTCTGCAGTGCCCTACTCCTGGACTTCAGCCGGGACCTTTGCCTCTAAAAAATGAGTCATTGATACAGCAGCTTATTTGAACTTTTGTTTCAAAAGGGATATATGGGCTTTTCTCCTTCTCCTGTGTAGTCTGGTTATTTGAAGTAAGTATAGTGAAAAATAAATAAATAAATAAAATGGTCTGTGAAGTACTTTGCTGCAGTTAGGGTAGAAAACTCCTAGAAAGTCTCAAAGATAAATGATACATTGCAAGTGGCCAGGGGGCACAGTAATGCAGGAAAAAGGCCAAGCTGCATTTGAGAGGCAATTGTGCAAGATGGTGAAAGAAGTAATAAATTACTGAACAGTATGCAAGCAGTCGAAAATGGTAAATATTCAAATTAATGTTACTTGGGAACATAGGGACATAGGGGCAATACTAAGTAAGCAATCGCTAACCACATGCACCTTTAACAAGCACTTAATACTGTTCACCTCCCAAATTGATCATGGCAGTACTACCCATCCAATCATCAAGACCAGCCTTAAAAGTAATTACATTTCTGTTTTGTTTAACCTATGTTGCTAACTTATTCCTTAGGATGGTAATACCTTGAGCTAGCAACCTATCTCTCCAGTGCGAGTCGTTTACTTTTTGGTGAAGATTTAGGTCCCCAGTGTGGGTCTTTGCAGAACTATTGCCTTTGCAAAGAAAAAAGAGGTCAAATAAATTAAGGATTTCCTGACTATGGTAAAAAACATGATGAATGAATGAGAGAGAAATGTCTATGCAAGTACCCAGGTCTCTTATAGTTGTATCCGTCTGAAGAGAAGTACTATTATACCATATGAAGCAGGAAAAGCTTTTTTGCTGAATGCTACTACTACGCACTTTTTTGCATTTAACTTGAGTCAGTTAATAGTTCACCAGCTATATACATATTCCATCCCTTGCTGGAGCTGTTTACTATCAGTGGATGAGCAGATAGTAGTACCCAGTTTACAGTCATTAGCCTATCTGCTTCAAAACCTTACTCCACTCCCACCTAACTTTCAAATGGGAATGCTCCTGTACCCATCCTGCATGAAATTCCCAACCCAAGCTACTCTCCTACATCCAGCAGACCTCCTAACATCCTACTGTTATCACTTAACAGCTATAAGCACCTATTGTACTTATACACCTGTATAGATACAAAATTGTATAACACTGAAATAAGCATCCAAACATCCTACTATTATTGCTTTACTCCAATAAGCATCTACTATATCCATACACTTGTGCATAAATATAATTTCATAACACTGTAATAAGCACCTACTGCAACCAACAGACTTTGTACCTAAATGAAATGTTTAATCACAGTATTTTCTTCTTAATGTATGCATGTTTTTTGTATTTTTCCCATTTTTGGGTATTACTACATTATCTATTGTTATAATTGCTTTGTAATTAACTTCTAATTGTTTTTGATTCATGTACTGGAGCTTTTTTCCCCAGGACTCCATTGGAAACGGGCTCCTAGTGACCCAATGGACCATCCTGGCAACAAAATGCAAATAAATAAATAAATAAATTAGCAAGCTTGGTCAGCCACACTGGACTGGATGTCTGAAAAATTTGCAATCCAGCAGATAACATATGGGTTTACATTAAGTGTTTGTCTAACTTTTTAATAATACCACCATGGGTGATATTGTCAAAAGTCTTCATCAGATCAAGATACGCAGAATATAGTCAGTGACCTCTATCAACAGCCTCTGTAACAATTTTAAAAGGGCTTACTCGATACAGGAGCTGCGCTTCCCAAAATCAGACTGATTGGGGTCAAGATCAGCTAAGGTGTCTATGCCTGCACAAATGAATTCTGCTATGATATGTTCCATGGTTTTGCATATATTACTGGTGAGGCTAATGTGCTTTATAGTTGACTGGATCTTGTGTAGCTGCTATTCACAGGCATCTGGCACAAGGGCTGTGAATAGGCCGAGGCTGAACAGTTTGAGCAGAATCTCAGATAGTACATACTTGGCAGGAATGAGAATGTAGCTTGGTATGTTTTTTATCCCTTTAAAGTATTAATTTCAGTCTTTTACAGGCTTTTAAGATTTGTTCCAATGATTTTAGGGGGAAACTAAACTTTCAGGGGTGCTACGAACAACAATATGGGCTGTTGGAGTAAAGGTAGTAATAAATGTGGCCATTAGTATATTGGCTATATGTCCTTCTTCTTCTTCTTTCAGCTTTTCCCGGTTAGGGGTCGCCACAGCAGATCACCCGTCCGCTCATGATTGGCAGTGGAGTTTTATAGTGTCGATTTGCCAGCCCAGTGCCCAAACTTCCACAGAAGGCACACACACATGCACACATTCACACCTAGGGCCAATTTGGAGTGTCCAATCCACCTAGAGCATATCTTTGGGATGTGGGAGGAAACCGGATCACCCGGAGGAAACCCACGCGACCACAGGGAGGACATGCAGACTCCACACAGAAGGCACCCCAGGCTAGAATCGAACCGGAGAACCTCTTGCTGTGAGGCGGCAATGCTAACCGCTGCACCACCGTGGCCACCCTTGGAATATGTGGTATACATAAGCTCAGTGCATTGTTGGGCATTATTCTTTAATTTTTTGACATAACTTATGAAAATAATAGTTTCCTTTAGTCTCTGTAATGACCTTAATTGTGTGCTCTGCTTTAAACTTTCTGGCATCATTCTTCGGTTCCTTGCTGGAATTGACGGTGGTCCTAAGATAAGGGGGTGGGGATTTCTTATGACTTTTCATTATTTTCCTTTTTTATGCAGTTTATTAGTACAAGAGTTTCACCAGAAAGGATTATTCCTGAATTCATAATTATATTTAAGGCAGATGTACTGACGTTTCTGTGTACCAATTCAGGTGCTGATAAAATCCAGAAATGAATGTGGCAACCCTCAAAGTTGGGACCATTTGCAGGGGATTGTTTGGAAATTTTGTATGGGTCTTCTATAAACTGAAGTAGATTTATCCTTGTGAAGTTCCTAAAGATGGTCTTATTTGGTAATGAGGTGGTAGCACTAGGCTTGAGAGAGAACATGACTGACTTGTGGTCAGAATTAACCAGGGATGAGAAGGTGCAGGGTGGAGTACAGGCAGGGCCTAGATCGGTAAGGACCAGGTCAGAGATATTAGAGCATCTAGTGGGTAGTTTTACAATTTGCTTTAGTGTATTATCAGTAATATAGTCTTGGAAACACTGATCATATCCATTTTTAGAAGTGTACATGTATCAGTTGTTACTTAGGTAATTGAAATCCCCTAGCAAGAAGTTATTTGGTTTGGTATTTAACCTCTTAACAGGTGTTAAGATAATTTTCATGATCTTTTGGGGACATAGATGGGACTCTGTAGTTAACAATGAAGTAATAGTTGTACTTGTTAATGGAAATTTTGATCTATAGGAGTTTCAGGTTAGGGTCATTGGTAATTTTACATGTAATGAAGAAATTTCAGACAAATACAGTTATTCCCCTGTAGTTACCCAAGGGATGGAAGGCATAGTAGTGAGTGCTGGCATTGCTTTGAAACTATCTTATTAACTACACACATATGAATGTGTTTGAGTTGCAGCGAGACCTGCTTCCCATGCAGATACATAAATCTGAGTCTCTATGTATTTTTAAGAAAAAAATCAGACAACTTGATGAGTGAGTCCAGTTTTTGATACTTCTTTATGGTTATCTGTGTTCCTCAGTGGCCATAAGGCCTGAACACATATTCAAAACTTACAAACATCAGAATTTCAGGCATGTCTCTATTTAGACTCTTAGCAATGAGCAGTACCACCATGATGTTCTTTGAATATGAGCTTGAGTTTCTCATGTAGGAATGTCCAACAACGGAGTCTCTGCCTTAAAAAGGCATTATGTGAACAGCAATGGCTTTAACCAGTATAATAAAGCCTTGGTATGAGAGGTGTAAGTAATCCCTGATGAAATAGGAAGTCTTATGTGCCATCTTTTCTTAAGCCAACACATAACTGGATCCCCTTAGAATGACATCAACAGCTAGGCTAATTGCTCAGGCAAGTTATCTTGTCTTGGTATCTAGCATAATTTTTAATGAAGGCAAGATACTACAAATTAATAGTGTTGTTTCTGCCTCTAGCAAATGCGCAGTAAGTTCTATCAGGTTTCCCTGTATGTCCTTTTGGGAAAGTGCCTCAGATTACTTGCTCCCATATGGGCCACCATAAGGTCAAAGCCATATTTAATCATATTTGTCTGGTTTAAGAGCCTTTAGTGGCCCTGTAACATCACAGATCCTGACACTGGACACAAGACTTACTGTCACCCTGTTCTTGCCATTCTGATCAGTGTGGTGTGTGTATGCCTAACTGTAGAGGTACCCATGACTAAAACATTTCTCAGTTCAGAAGCAGACTTAGTGGATCTTATGGGCTTAGGACTGCTTTCTTGATGACTTTTGACTGAGCTTTGTGGTTCTGTAGTGTGTGTGTGTGTGTGTGTGTGTGTGTGTGTGTGTGTGTGTGTGTGTGTGTGTGTGTGTGTGTGTGTGTGTGTGTCTGTGTGTGTGTGTGTCTGTGTGTCTGTGTGTGTGTGTGTCTGTGTGTGTGGAGAAGGAGTTGGTGTTGCCTTATGCCAATGAGGCTGGGATCCTTTAGAGTGTGTCCTTGGAGGCTTTGTTAATGTTTCCTTACAGGTATGTTACCATTCCTGAGATGTACTCTTAATGACTAAGAATGTCAACCAGCTTGGGAATAAAATAGAACTTCTTAATAACGATGTTACAGAATAAATATACAAGATCCTTGGTGTTTGGTGCTCTCCTACTTTGGACACAATAGATGAGTCTTCATGGGTTGTGTTCAAGCAGCTTTATTTTATACAAACACATCACTATAGAAGTTTACTGACATTAACTAAAGTTACTTATATACAAATTAACAAATACGAGCATGCATGCTCTCACTGTGGCTGCTCTTACAAAATGGCACTAGAGAGTGCACGTGTCTGGGATTTATTGGGGCGGCTCGTGCTATTGGACTGCAGGACTGCAGCCCCCCCCCAGCTGTAAAAATGAAAAATAAACAGAAATAAAACAAAAATGAAATGGAAATTAAATGAGTCACTGACCATCACGCATGCACACTCACGGCATTTCCCACTATCTGGCCAGCTGGTGAACCAGTCTGGAGCATGCTCACAGAATCCAGACTGTCTTTACCAGCAGTCCAGATTAGGAAGACAACATTGAATTTGCAACTTTCCCAGAGGTCTATGCAGTAGACAGGAAGGGGATCAGACTGCAATGTCTGCAGGCTGGTGCTCTCGCAGGAAGGAGCATCACAGAAGGGGAAGGACTTGCTTGCTGAAGGTCACTGGATTTTTGGACTTCCTTTATGGATGGATCATCACAGGCATTTAGCTGCTGCAAGGGGCTTCTACGAGCTCAACTGCAATGGATTAACAGGTATGTGATGTTCTATATGGAGGAGCTTGACTGCAATGGATGATTTCTGTCTGCTGCGGATGGATTAACAGGTAGGAGGTGTGTGTGTGTAATGCCCCAGTTGCTGCATTGTGGTGGGTAGAGAATAAGGCTTGAACCCTGTACCTTGGGCCCAAGTGGCAAGAGCCTGAATTCCCTACCCACCACTATTTGTAAAATGTTTGCAGATTTTTCCTCATATTTGTTCTGTTCCTCATAAAATCTATGATTTCTGTATTTTTGTTTCTTGATGCAGTTAGTGGTGCAGTGGTGCACTGGTAGCATTGTTGCTTGACAGCTACAGGTTCTCTGCTTTGATTCTTGGCTGGAGCACCTTCTGTGTGGAGTCTGCATGCCCTCCCTGTGTTTGTGTGGGTTTGCCCTGGTGCCCTCCCATTTTACAAAGGCATGTGTCTAGAGTGTTTCTCCCGGGGCCTCTGCTGAAAATTGGCTTTTGTTCCAAGTCAGACTTTCCTGGTTAACAAATGTTAAATAAAAATGACAAGCATTTGAATTTCAGACTTCATATTCTTCAGAAAGTACATGGTAACACAAAACCTTTTATTCTAGCAATTTTCAAAGTTTATAAGATGGATATTTGAAATTTGTCCCTATTTTTGGGACTGTATTCCCCCATTATTGGATTCATCCAGGTTTTTTGTGCTAAGGTTGAGAGCTATGGTGAGAACTGAATTCACTGAATATGTTTGGGGGCTGTATTCCCCCATTACTGGCTTTGTCTTGTCTATGTGTTTTTTGCTAACAGATTGAGAGCTATGGTGAGAACTGAATTCACTGAATATGTTTGGGGGCTGTATTCCTCCATTATTGGCTTTGTTCAGGTGTTTTGTGCTAAGAGCTTGACAGCTATGGTGAGAACTGAATTCACTAAATGGTAGCCATTTAAATTTCAGTCTTCTTCTCTTTCATAAAACAGATGATTTGGTGTAGTGGTATGTTGCTCTGACTGTTTTGCACAGGGTCCTGGGTTCAATACTTGACAATGAAATGTATGGTGGTAGCACAACATTTTATTCTAGCAACTTTTCAACATTATACAAGCAATGTTTAAAATGTGTCCCTGGTTTGTGGGCTTTTGTCCCCCCCCCCAATAAATGTTGGCTTTTTCCAGATTTCTTGTGCTGCAAAGTTCAGAGATACAGCTGAGTGTCAAATAGATTTTACAAGAAGCTGAAAGCTGCAGGGGAACAAAAGCTTAGTGCTGCTTATGCTGAATCTGCTTGCATTGTTAATATCACAGTAGGTAGTGTATTTGGTTTTGATGCAAAAGGCTGTGGGTTCTACACCCATAGTAGGTAGATGCATTGCTGATGCTGTACTGTGTTATAAAGGGGTTGGATGCTGCAGTTCTTTTTGGTGAAGACACCTAGTGACTATGAACCTGTTATCAGTTTGCCATTCATTCCCTATTGCAATATTACTAGCTTATCATTTTTTAATGCAACATAGGCAATTTATTCCTCAAGGGCAACAGGCACTCTTTTTGTAGATGAAACAATGAGACATTAAGTTGTTTGTTAGCAGTAACCTCTTCATTAGTTACATAATTATTTAATGTGGAATTATTTAGATGACTTTTACTTCTTCAGAGATTGTGTATATTTACTGATAATGGTGGACAGTAGAAATTTGAGTAGACTTTTATTATGGAAATGTTCTGAACTGGGCAGTTTTGTCATTATTGGTGCATGCATTTTGTTTCATTGTTTACTGGAAAAAATGTTCTGAATTGGGCAGTTTTGTCATTATTGGTGCATGCGTTTTGTTTCATTGTTTACTGGAAAAATGTTCAGAACAACAACTTTAAAACACCCTCTAACAACTGTACTGTATTGTACAAGGAATATAATTTAGTACAATCAGGAAGGTCTATCAAAGAGCACATGTATGTTTCATGTGCAAGAGGCCTATGATTTGAAAACAGCCCAAAGTTAATATTTATCTGCCAATGGCAAAATGTATTTTCTTTGAATGTGGGTTTCAATGCTGTTTCAATGAATGTGAGTTTCAAGGGTAGAAAAGTTTTAATGCTAAGTCTGTTTTCATTGTGAGACTGCATTGCTTTGTTTAGCAGATGTCTTAGTGTTTGTGCTGTAAAATGCAAAATAAAACTTTCAAATGACGTCCAAATCATCATAGAAGTAAAGCAGTATGCACATTAGTGTTTATGGTAAATGGGGTAAAATAGCCAAGTAATAGTTCATTGGAATGGCTGCAGGGAGGAGGCTCCATTCAACCATGATTTTGTGAGAGGGAAGGGCGGCAAACTCAAAGACAGCCCCGGCTGAACTATACCTCTCAACTGTCCAGATTTTCACAGAATGAATAGATTTTTGCTTCTTATTTTTGGTTTGTTCCTCATAAAATGTGTGGTTTTCTGGCAAATCATTTAGGAATTAAATCACTAAATAATGATGGACACTGAGTTTCAGACTTGATAACCTTCAGAAAAATGCATGCTAAAGTAAGACCTGTTATTCTATCAACTGTCTCAGTTTATACAAGAGCAATTTTTAGTACTGTTTATATGTTCCCCCAATATATTTGGCCTTGTCCAGATTTATTGCATTAGCAGGTTAAGAGGTACATGCAAATAAATTGCTTTATAGAATTAGGCATAGCCAAACCTCTCAACTGTCTCCGATTTTGGCTCAAAATGTTGCTCTTCCCCTAATAATCCCTCCTGAAAATAGCAATTTTGGAAGAAAATGTGGAGGGTTTACAATTAAGAAATAACTGTAATAATCAAGTTATAGATTACTTTTATTTCAGAAATGCATGTAGATTCTTTTATTTTGTCAGCTGCTCAAGTTAGCAGTACTAATATTAAAAAAGTGTCCCTTCTTTGACAGGTTCCCAGCTGTATTGTGTGGCTATTTTATATTTTTGGATCACATTTTTGGTCCATTTTTCATAACATTGTGTTTTTTTGGCAAATCATTAAAGACTGAAGTTAGAAAATAATGACAGACATTTGCTTTTTAGATTTCATATCCTTCAGAAAATTCATACTAATGCAAGATCTACTATTCTATTATCTTTCTAAGTTTATAAGAGCAATATTTAAAAATTGTCCTTATTTTTGGGCCTTTGTTCCACTTCTATGTATGGCTTTGCCCAGATTTCTTGCTCTGAGGTTGAGAGGTATGACAAATGCGTCAGGGCCATCACAGTCAGCCAGAGACATTTCTAATTGTGACATACTTGTTGCACCCCACTCCCCCATGTAGTGACTCTGGATGTGTCCGAGCAAGGCAAGGAGCAGTTATGCATTGTAAATGTGCAGAGTATCCCCCATCCAAGGTAGACACAAGTACTACAGTGGCTTTTCATCTGTCCTTGATTTTGCAGAATGGTCTGGTTTCTGTCATATTTTTGTACTGTTGATTTATGCTTACTATTACTCAGAAAGTGCCTGTTGCTCTGTGTTTAAGTAGCAATGCTTTAACGACCATCAGGTAAGCTTGTCCGAGATTGTAAGATGCAAGTAAGCTTTAATAAGCATACTGTTAAATAATTGTCAACATTGAAAGCCTTTCTGTTGTTGCCATGCAGAGAATACTTACATAACTAGATAATGTATAAGCCTTGGGTATTGAAATGCATATGACAGTATTTGTAATAAAGGACAGGGTTACATTATTTTAAAAAGCTTATTACACTTGTTGGAGACTTCCACTCATCTCTGCAGACTTTACCAGTACACCAAACAGAATGCCAATCTATCATGTGTGGTCCATAACCTGTGCAGTAATCCTTTAAGCAACTTATCTTGAGCTTGTTTCTTGTTTGCTTTTCATTTTTTACTTTGATCATGTTTTCCCCATGAAACAAGTAGTTAGTTGTCAGGCAGCAGGTCTTTTTTGAATAAGAAACATTTTTATAAGTGGGGGTATCACAGAGATTGCTACTTTCAGCATATTACTTGGTACTTTAATAAAGCTGAATATAAATTATAATTAGAACTGCAGTGCAAGGAGAAGTGGTTTTAGTTGAGTGCTGCTTGTTTTTCTTATACTTGATTTTGACTGGCATTCCAGTAATGTATTTAAAAAGTAATTTATTTTTTCATGCCTCACAACCTTTCTGTTTCCATCTAGATATTAAGTAAACTGTCATGCAGCCAATGCATTGAAATATTTTTTTCTTCTACACTTTATTTTGTCTTGATTGGACTTTCATAATGACGGTTTGGCACCCAGGACAGCATATTTAATTAAAGTTATTTTTTGTGGTTTTGAGCATAGCTCCTCCCCTTTCTAGTTGGCTGCACCCCTTCCAATTGACCTCACCCATTCAGCTGTCTCCTGCAGCCCCCCCTTTGATTTGAAGTCACCAGCCGCCACTGGGTTTATATATGCATGTACAGCACACTTCACTTGCAATCTGATCTACAGTGTTAAAATACAATAGCAACTTGAGCCACATTAAAAAAATAGTGATGAGAAACTGGAATGTTTTCAAAACTAACAAACAAGTACTTTGGATATTAGGTAATAAATCCAGTTTTGTTTTTAAGATGGGTTGAAACCTGAAAGGTATTTTTGAAACCAACAATAAAAATAAACAATCAAAACCAAAATAACATTCACAGGACAAAATGACCACATAAATTTATCTCCTGTTGATAATGTATTTACATTTTAGAAAAAGAGCATATAGAGCTAAACAATTACTGCTAATCAAAAGTATATCTCATGAATGGTAACTGTTCCGCACCAAGTGTGATTTATTTGGCCATTTGCTCCAGTTGTCTATCTTTTTATATAGGAAAGACTGAAAGACCTTTCTGCAAAAGAATTTATGAACACCATTATGACATTATGAGGAAAAACAATAATAGTGTACTTTATAAACTCACCTTAGATTGTACAGAATTTAAAAAGTTTAATTTTAGAATCATTGAAATAGTGACATCAGGTGAAAAAGATAGTCACCGGGAGACCTGTAATGATTATAGGGAGCTGATGTGGTAATTAAGATTAAATACCACATTCCACCCAGGTTTAAATAAATATATATCCATTAACTTGGTACTGAAGATAAGGACAACAAAGTTGTTAGTTTTTACATTTTTAGAATTCTTAATCATCGTTTCTTCTTAGGAAGAGGGTCAATTATATACAATATACAATTTTATACACTGTTCTGATTAGTTAGATACTTCATTAAGAATGTCTTTTTATTTGATTTGTATATTATTATTATTATTATTTGTGTATAATGAATTTGGATATATTTATATTAGTAACAGTGAGAGACATGCCTCACAGCAAGATGTTGTCCTGTTTGATTCTCAGCTAGAGCGTCTACTGTGGAGACATGCGTGAATGGGCGTACCTTCGTTGAAGGTTGTGTATTAGGGCTGGCAACTCAGCACGTAAAAATCAACTGCCAATCATTAGTGGACCAGAGTTCCGCTGTGGCGACCCCTATCGGAAAAAGCTGAAAGACACAACAACAACAGTGAGAGACACGCATCTGTACACCAGTTCAATGGTATACTTATAGAAATTATTTATTATTGTCTCTTTAATATAGTTCTTAATGATTTTATTGCTAGTTGTCAGTTAGCAAGATTTTTCTGCTGCCACTTTAAGACATTTTATATCAATTGGAAGCGTGTGATCACCAATACTTTTAAACAATATACTTGCTTGTATTACATGATTCTGAAGAAGTCCTATTAACTTAAAGGGTGAAAGACCTTAACCATTGTAACAATAAATTTTGATTATTTTACTATACATTTGTGTTTGTTTAAATTACACGTATTCCCCTAGCCACTTGATGCTGCGTGAGCCATTTCCTTGGTTTTTTGCTCTTTGGACTGCACAGACACATGCTGAACTCCAGGCTACTTATAAATGGTGCTAATACCATTCAGTGGCACCTGCATTGGATACTAAGGCTGCTTACAGGGGTTGCATTACATAGAGGATTGTGAGTGGCCACTGATTATAACCTACCTATTATGTGATTGAGACATGGATGCCAAGAAATTCACCTTGAGAGAAGCTGAAGAGCTGAATGATGGCATCCATGTTGAGAATACATAATAAAGCATTATGATCAAAGACTGATCATAAGTCTTTGTAGTGCATGGAGCTTTATTTGCTCCATGTACTGTTAGTCTGATTAAAAAAAATGCTAAATGTTTTGCTGACTTTCAAAGCCATAAAGCAATTAGTGGGCACTGTCAGAAAGGCAGTACCACACTCTCTTATGTTACACAACTGCAAGGATACATTACCGGCATAGACAGCAACAAGAAATAAATTTGTTTTTTATTCTGTTTGGCATGATACCCGATTTTAACAAGTGAAGCAGGATTGCTTAACATTTGTTAAGATTGGGTCTCCCGCTATAGAATGCTTAACTGATTTGTCTTTTTCTGGATGTCAGAGTATAATCACTCCATGCACTACACTGCAGTTATGGACATGCACTTTCAGAGGTGATTCTATTGTGCCACTGTGAAAAAAAATGGCTTCCATGGCATCAGGGTTTAGGGTTCATTTTTTACTTTGAACTTATGTCTGCGTAGAGTTTGCGTTTTTCTCCTACATCTGTGTGTGCCTGCTCTAGATACTCCATTTCCTTCCCACTTTTCAAAAACTGATAGTTTGTTGATTAAAATAATCCATGCACACTGCATTTAGTAATCCAAGCATGTTGTCTTACTCTTACCTTTGATGCCAAATTTTTGACTGACAAGGGTCTGTTAATTTTAACAAATTAAATTAAGTTAAGAATGCTTGTGTCCCCTTAGCCAGCTCTTCAAAACACACACACACACACACACACACACACGCACGCACGCACACACACACACACACACACACACACACTTCCATTTCAGACTCCATTTCCAGTTTAAAAAAAGATCCCTGCACTGTCGCAATTCTCTGCTTCTGTATAATTTCTGTACTGTTTTATTTCATCAGTGCAGAGCATGCTGGGTTTGAATGAAACTTTTCAGTTGCTGTTTAGATCTTACATTATGCTGGTATCGAATTTAATGCTTTTGGCCCAAGAAGAGCCTACATTGCAAAGTGTTTCTAGCCTCTCTTCTTTCCCTGTCTCTTGAGGTCATAAATACTTTGAATTTCTGAGGAAATAATGCTCTTTGTAGCTGAATGTCATTCACATCTGCTTTCTTTCTCTCCTAATGATGCCATAAACCTACTGAGTTCTTGGGATTTGTAGTTCTGTTGTGAGTTTCAGAGAAGATCTGTGGTTAGAATGTTAAGAAACCGGATCTCACTAACAGACATATGGTACAAACAAGTTATTCAGAAAATTCATGACTTTACAAAGAAACCTAGTTTAAGTACAGTTTTGTAACTGAAAACAAAACAGGTCATTACAACATGATTGCAACTTTACAGGTAATGCAAATCAGAGGATGTCACAGAGGAAAACAATTAATGACACTTTGTTAGAGATTTTCTAATCTGTCATTCTGGGCACTGTCATTCTTAGTAAATGGATGAATAAGACTGAAAAATTGAAATACTTTTGTATGTTACCTTCTTTGTGTGCAGAGTACATTGTGGTAAGAAAGAAACTTAGTCAAGAAAATAAAATAACATCAGTATGGCTATTCCTAAATAAACATTTTTGTGTTAAATACAAATTACAGTAAATACTTATAGTGCTGAAGGAATAGTAGTACACCAATGAACATTGAGGTACTGTTAAAAAGGCAGTTTTTTCTTTTATTGGCCTCTGTGATCATTTAATGTTTAGTTGTGTCTCCTGTATACAGCTACAATTGCTGTTGTAGCACAATAGCATCATAGCTACACTCATATGCATCACTGATCTACATGGAAGGCAGTGCAGGCCAATACAGACTCATTATATTGAAGGATCCTGCATATTTGTGACATCTTTTATAATGGACAGCCCTTGTAATGTGAAAGAATCTGTAATAAGCATGATGCATATCAGAAACATTCTGAATTCCATTGCTTATTCCTGACAGTTGAGAAACATTTTGAATTCCATTGCTTATTCCTGACAGTTGAGAAGCATTTAAATTCCTTTACTCATTTTTGTGTACTATGGCTAGTAGTACTGGCTCACACTATACAAACCAATGCTTGCATGCAGCCCTGGGCAATCTGCTCTAAATTGTTTATCTCTGGACTCCAGCATTATAGCAATGAAGAATGCATATTGCTTTTGTTTGGTACTCTTAAGAATATCACCAACGCACTTGCTGTGCTATTTCTAAATGACCAGGTAGAATACTGCCCTACTGTGCACCCACGCATATATCTAAATCTAAATCTATAGCTATAGCCATCTGCATCACAAAGCATGCACTACGTATCATGTACAGCCTGCGATGCTGAGAACCTTAAAATAATGTATTGCTCCTTCTCTCAGTGTCTCTTACATTATATACTACACACTGACGTGCAGTGTCACTCTTAATTAATCTAACACCTCCTTCCATCACCTTCAGTGCTACCTACTGCTGTAGGGCACGCAGTGGCATCTTCTCATCTGTCGTACCTGCTGCCACTTTCCTGAGGGTGCTTTCTTATTTTGTAGTGATTAGAATGGGACTGAAATGAGCAGACATTCATGTCAAATTACAGCTCACTCACTCTGTACTGAGAGGCACAGAAATCTGTATGTAACCTGGCAGTCTGTCAGTACAGCAGATGAGATATTTTTCGCACTGTGGTGGGTTTGTAATATTTAAGGCACCTCTCACTTGTCCCCCTTTGTGTAAGTATTCAGTCTCTGAATCCCACTTGGCTGCCATTTACACAGAGTATACCAGTCGCGATGTTCACTGGAAATTGTGTGTATTGTGTGTACAGATGTCAAGAGTATAATCATCCGTGGTATGTTCTGCTTAGGTTAAATGTTTTCCTTTAAATGAAGGTTTATGAATTTTGCATTAAATTAGGCACAGTGCTGCTTGCTCATCTCATCACCCTAGCTATAGATTATTTTATACTATCAGTTCCTTATAAATTTGTTTATTTCTCTTAAATTACAGATACTTGTATATGAAAGGAACTGACGAGACACACCATGCATGTACTTACTGCTGCCAAACCAATTGCACTGATGTAATTGGAGGTTATTAACTTTTTATAGCATTTTTATAAGCACCTGGTCAATAATTTTATATGACAAACTTCACAAATGAATGGTTTCCTCAGAGAAGAAAACACAGAAGTTGCAGTGTCCACCTCCTTCATTGCCTTTGAAAACTCATGTCTCATGTTTTTTTGCAGAGAGAACTGATAGCAGTCTCCTCACACTGCCAGCATTCTTTCCTCAGTGTCATTGTTGCCCATTGTCATTCACAGAACTAACTAGTTTGTCTCTGTTTTATTATTATTTGTACTAAGCTGCCAAACATTGTGCATAGAGCTAATTCATTCAATATAGTAGCCAGTGGGTGGATTTACTCATCACCTTAATTCTAGGGACCAAAAATTGTATTATCTCATTTTCATGGAAAACTGTTAATTTCTGTGTTTCTAAGCAGGGTTTACTCATTTCTTTTACTATTCACTGAGTCATTACTTTACTGTTTGGTCATATATTAACTGCATCTTTAGCAAGCTACAATGCTCAATTATTTGTGGCACCCGTGCCTGGGGTGTACAGCCATATCTTTAGCAAGTTCAATGTTTAGATATTTGTGGTACTTATACCTGCATTGCACAGCCATACCTCTAGCAATCAGCAGTCTTCTTTTATTTGTAACATCCTTGACAACATTTTCCATCTCTGTTTAATCTATCATACTCTTCTTCCTTTATATTTGCACTGCCGAATACTTTTTATCACATTTTTGGTGATATTACACTATTTATTATTGCTTTGTCAAGCATACTTCTCTTGCCTAGGGGCTTCTGCATATTGGCAAAGACACTTTCTTACTGTATAGTGCCTTTTTCTTGGACAGTGTCTTTCTCACAGACCTTCCAGCCTAGTAACATTAAATCATGTCTAGATAGTCAGTGAGGGCAGAGGATTAAAGCTCTGAGCTGTTAGCAAGCTGCTTTCTGTCATCAAGGTGTTCAGGTTTTGATTCCTTCCACCTCCATGTGCCTATTGTGCACATTTTTACAAGCTCCGTCCTTTAGTCAAGGATACAGGTTTTGATTCTCTCCACCTCCATTTACCTACAGTGTGACTCTGAGTAAGTCACTTGAACAGAGTGCTTCTGAGCTGACCATGAAAATGAACACTTGTGTCCAGCTGGCTTATCCATTTAACAAATGTATAAAATAAAAATAGAATTTGGCACTGGTCAGCTTTAGCAGCCAAAACAAGAAATATACCTGACCCTGAGGTATTCCTGACCTTTGAGCATATATGCATTTACAGTTACTGAAGCCTGGTTCCAATGTAATGATAACACTCCCTGTATACCTGGGGTTTAGACCTATCAGTCACTGAAACCCTCCAGCAAGGGAAATGTTTTTTTTTCAAGAGGGGTTGTATCTATATTTATCTGCATTCCCACAAACTCATTGCAAGTTTGGCAAGATAATGGCAATGAATTCCTAGATATCCTAATGCTGTTATACAAGACCAGTTATCGCATCATATACCATTTACAGAACCACTTCTATGTCCTCCACTGCCCATGACACCTGTCTCAACAAACTAGAGTCCCTAACTGTTGAACCGAACACTATCATCTTGGGGATTTCAACTACCTATCCAGAAACTGTTGAACCTACACCACAAACAACAAATATGCACAGTGGTTCCTTAACATTATTAATGTCAAGTGCCTTGACCAGTTGTACCCCTTTCCTGCTAGGAGAGCCAATCTCTATTATCTGTCCCTCACTAACATAGTCAGTCTTCTCCACACTTAAAGTTTTCTCCTCCGTGATTAAAGTTGACCACCACACTATCACCTTGTCTTGGAGAACCCAACCTAAGATTGCAACTAACCCCATCATATCCAGGGATTTCTCTGAGTCAAACCTTCTCACACAATATAATTGCAGATTTACAGGAAATACCAAAAGCAGCTCTAAATGGCTATATCAGCTAAGTCATTTTGGTGCAGATATAAAAGAAGAAATTAAAATTATTTCCCATGCTTCTTTTCTGATTTTAACTCCAGCAGAATAAACACCTAGTCAAGAGATCTTAATCTCTTCTGCATCCTAACTAGAACATCCTGGAAGGCTACAATCTCTGGAAGCAAAACAATTCAGCTTTCTGAAAAGTAGGTCCTATCTCCTAAATCCTTGATTTCATTGTGAAGGTAACTGAAATACTAGATAATGGACAAGTACTACACATTGTGCACCTAGACCTAGCTAAGATTTTTGATATTATCCCACATTCAGACATTACTGATACATTTACCTGTTTAAATATTAAATCCACCATAATCCACTGGATAGAAATCATGCAGTCAAGGCTGATAGTACATTCTGTATTACAAAGGCTGCTCATCAGAGGTGTCCCACATTTTTCTTTATTGGGTCCACTACTCTTCAGAATTTACTTTGCCGATGTCGAAGAGGATGTAGCGGTTACTTGGCTTAGAAAGTCTGCAGATGACTGCAAACTAATTACAGTCTTTTGACTGTCAGCAGATAGCCACATCCCACATCATAGACTTGTTCATACTAATTTTTACTGTCAAATCCATTGGCTGTAGCTAAATGCACATAAAAAATACAGCACTGCATTTTCTGGGAAGCAAAAACACCCCTGCACCTACCACATAGAGGGCATTCTCCCTCAAAGTTGATCTTGCTATTATAGGCCATGGCAAATTCATGGATATGGAACTCTTCTTTGACAACTACACAGCAACTATCATTAGGAAATCTTGCCTAGCCCAGCTGATCACTAAAGGTACATCCTGCAGACCCAGTAATGTATTGTCATCCCTTACTCTACCAGTGGAATATAATGAAGTGTTCAGCATGAACCTGTTCAAATATTTTATACAATTTAAAGAACCTCAAAAATTCCTGGCAAGAGAAATTTTGGGTATGAACTCCTTAACTCATTCCCTCCAATGGAGCTTTGGAAGATTGCCCTCTAACTTCCATCAGTTACATCCTGGGCTTTTTAATAAAATCAAGTAATATTATCACATTTCAAAAAAAAAAAAAAAAAAACATTCATATCCCTGAAACCGTAATTACTAAAGACATGTAAATGACTAACTATTCAGCACAAATTATTTTTACAGTAACAGTGCTCATTAGATACTAAGTCTTAAACTGGATTTTATGTCACAGTAAACAAAGTAAAAATGAACTTTGTAAAATTTTGCAAACAGCTTATAATATCTCAGTAACCACACAAGCAACACACACATTGCCACTATCATTGTGTTTTTCCTGATGAAAGCTTTCTCAAAAGGTAAGCAGTTTTGCCGGGTCCCCTTTACATGGTTGACATTTCAAAATGTCGAAGACCATAGGGCCGAGACCATATGCTCAACTTTTGAAATGCTGACCATGTGGAATCGGCATTTCCGTACAGTGCGGAATGGAAAGATTTCCATCTTCCGCACTGTAGTGCGATCTCTGAGTTGGTATATTTAAGTTACGAGGGGGTGGGGGATGCATGGGGGCTTGCCCCCCTACTAGCAGTGTTAAGTTAAGTGTTTTTTTTTTTTTTTTTTTTGTTCTTTACATGTTAGACATTTCAAATGTTGATCATATGGTCTCGGCCATATGGTCTTCAACATTTTGAAATGTCGATCATGTAAAGTAGACCCGTTTTGCCTGTGTCACTTGGTTTTTGAGATGTTTAGAGAAGTATGAAAAATATGACAATATAAATAAATAGTACGTGAACAACAATTACTATATCTTTAGTTTCACTAGACAAAGTATCACTGCAGTTATATTGCCCTGCCAATAACCTTTAAGATGAATCATTCAGTAACTGATATGTATTAAAGTTTATGGAATTATTAGTATACATATAAATATACAATATTAGATGCCTAGAGACATTGGTAGGATGTAATGAGGGAAACATCTGAAGGTGTTATTAGGCTTTAATGACTTGTACAGAGCATGTAAAACATATCTCACTATACTCTACCTCTATCTGACCAGTAAGGCAACAAAGGATGCAATCATATTTTACTTCTTAAATATTTAAAAAACTGGCAGTGCAAACAATACCTCCTCCAGGAACCTAACCCTATGTTGAAATATTAACAGAACCTGTTGATGGGATATATATCTATCCAAAAGAATACCCTACTTATGGAATAAGCTCCCATTCCACATCACATAAAGCAGCTCTCTAACTATTTATAAAGTCAGCCTCAAGGTGTGGACAGGGATTTATAAATTCTCACCTCAGGACTGTCCACACAGGCCTTTAGAGGCATGAGAAGCAAGCTGTAGGAATTGCAGTGCTTAGGCTCCAAAAGGTCTTCTGGGCTGATTGCCTTGTACAAACCTATACATTTAAATGTCTTTACTCAGCAATAAGAAAAAACATGGTATAATACTGCCAACTAGACTTAATCCTTACTATTTCTCTTAAAACATTTTACCTATTCTTGTTTTTCAGGTATCACATCTAATATTTCATGCATCTACCAAATTCCTCAAAGAATTACTTCTGTATATGACAGCCTTATCAGTTTTAACCACATTCTGCAAAGTTGAACTATTTCACAACTTAGTCTAAGCCTTCTACATTTTAATTATTGACTGGCTGTGTGATTGTTCATTTGGCAACTGGTGGGCTGATATAAAATGGACCATTTCAGCTATGGACTTAATGAAAGATGCAACTGTACCATACAGAATACAGACTAAACAGTGCACATGGTAAAAGAAAGCAGATAGGAATTGCCTGTTAGGTTTAAAACTCTATCTTAGTTAAAACCTCTTTAGCAAAAAACAAACTGTTATGAAACAAAGAGAAGCTATGTTAGAAGAGCACTTGCAAGCAGATGTTGACTCACTTGGATTAGACAAATAAAGAATATATGTTTGGAAATGCTATGGAGGTAGAATTCTAATTCAGCTCTTATCACTGTCAAAATGAAATTACATTTTCATAGTGAAAAATATATAATTATGGGCAGAGACTATTGAGAATAAATGTTTTTCTGTTAATAAAAAAATCTACATCTTTACTACAGAAAAAAAGTTGAGAGGTAGAGGGTAAGCAGAATGTTTTAGGAGGATGAGTCAATGATAGGGTACAGGTGGGTATGGGTAGTGGTTAAGGAGCAGTAGTTAGCATACAAAAGAGTGTGTTATGAAGGTGGGTGTGCAGGAATATGTAACCAGTGAGTCTGACAAGTTAAATATGGTGATATTTTGAATGAGTGAAAGAAAATGACTAAGAATGATATTTTGAGTATTTGTTTATTTATTGATTAAGGTCTTGCTAAGCTGAGGATGACACAGTATAAATGTGGGATGAAAACCTCCTTACGTATTGAGGTTCATTTGTACAGTGAGCATAACTGTCACCCTCTTAGGGCAAGACATCTGGACAAAGCCATAAATAACGGGGGGAGAAAGGCTAAAAAATAGAGACAATTTTAAATATCGCTCTTACAAACTTAGAAAATTGATAGAATATCAGGTTTTGTGTTAGCATGAATTTTCTGAAGAGTATGAAATCTGAAACTCAAGTGTCTGCCATTATTTTCTGACTTGAATCTTTAATGACTTGGCAACGTTTTGCCAGAAAATCACAATTTTATGACAGATGGGCCAAAAATATGAAACAAAAATCTGGGCATTCTGTGAAAATCTATAAATCTGAGAGGTATGACAGTGAGGGAGATGAGAGTGATATATAAGCCTCTGATGATGGGTTTAATTTATTGGACATCAGACATTTGAAAAATGGAGTGTTTTATCAAGCACGATATCAAAATATTTGAAATGTTTGTAATTTTATCACAGCAAAGCAAATGAAGTGTTTATCCTGACTGCTGCATAACTCAAGGTTAAGTATGATCTTACTCCAAATATTATTTTTTATGACTTCATGGCACAGATGTATAAAGCCCTTACTGTCAACCAGATGACACAGGATAGAGTAGTGCCCCTAAGACTGCAAGTGCTAAGGTGGGGAGAAGGGCAGGATTGAGCAGCTAACATATGCTTATCTATCCTGCCCAGTAGGAAGGGAGGAGACTGTCCAGCCTGCTAGAGTGCTGGCATGTACTGGTGAAGCTATGTATGGTAGACAACAGGTGGCCTGGGGATGGACATTAGACTCTGCAAAACTATGATTACTCAATGAGCTTTAAGCATACTCAGGACCAAACTTGCACATAAGGCAGAATAATATACCCTTGCTTTGGCAAATGTCTATTAGCTGGCAGTGACAGTTGGGCTTATTTATTTATATTTGCTTACTGGGGTAGTGAACTGATAAGTAGTAACCAGTTTCAGGCTCATCCCAGGGGAAAAACAAAATGTTTCACAAACAAAAAAATCAGAATGTAAGCAATAACAGAAGAGTTCACATTAATTACATATAGAAAATGTAAATTTACATTCTAGTGAACAAGCACACTGCAATGTACAGTCAAGCAGAATATAAAGTAAGATACATACATTAGTTTCTAAAGTGGGTCAATCTTCAGTAAATCTTTACAGAGGGGAGTGGACTATGAAAGTGATAGGGGTAGCGTGTCAGGTGATATGTTTTGTGTTGAAGCAGGCTTGGGTGAAGAATTACTTTTTGAGTTGTATTCTGAATTTGGAATAAGTGTTGATTTCAGTTTTGTCAATGGATAGAGCTTGCCAAAAACTAGGTGCCTGAAAGGAAAAAGCATGTGCAGTACTGCGGAGTTTAGTTCTAGAGGTGATGACAGTTGGTGTGGTTTGTCAATAGTGTCTCAGGTTGTATGAGGAAGTTTTTTTTTCATGTTGTCTATCTGTAAGATGAGTAAATATGTGGAGTTAGAGTAGTTTGTAGATCTGAGATTCTAGCAGCAGGTTATCTTTGTTCTGTGGGTAGCTATTCGGCTTTTACTAGGGACATACAGTGATGCATACAGAGAAGCTTGTTTGTCGTAAATCAGCAGATAGTCTTAAGTGTGTCAATGTTTTACTTGGGGAAAGAAGCAAAAATTGGAAGCCCATATTCAAGTTCGGAAAGGAGAACTCCTTTGTCAGTGGCAGCTCTGACTGGTAGAGATAGAAAAGATGAGATCTTGTTATCCCAGAAAAGGAGAGAGTTTATTTTGGCTCTCATTCTGTCTTTGTGAAAATGAAAGTTTATTGACTGTTTAAACTACAACCCTAGGTATTTGAATGTGGAGGTTATCTCTGTGAAATGGTTGTGCAAGTCAAAAATAGTTACAAAGTTAGGTGCTTGTGAATTTTCTCTGGAATTCCAAAAAGCATAGTTCTAGTCTTGGTGGGGTTGAGAAATCATGTGTGGTTTATGAGCCATTGGTTGAGCTCATGTAAGTCCAACTAGAGTTGGCATTGAATGTTTGTGTGAGAGTGACCTGACTGGTAAATGACAATGTCATCAGCATAGAGGATATGTGGGAGATGGTGTGGTCAGAAGGATGTTTGTGAAAGGAAAATGGAGAAGAGGAGGGTGGCAAGAAAGGGTCTATATTAGATCACTGAACGCTTAAAAAAGTGAACGGTGATAAATCAACCCTATGTAAGCGAAAGCTTACAATCTCAAACTGTCAGAACAGTGATTTTTTTTTTCCTAGGGAAAAAAATCGCTGTCCCAAAACGCATACACACAACACAAGCACACCAAACAAACAGCAGTCCACACACATACACCTAAAATCTGACACCTAACCCTACACTAAAGTATACACACACGACTAAATATCCAATTACCTTAACCTAAACCATCACTATCGCACACTCACCTCACCTGCTCCCTAACCCTAACTCACCTAACCCGCCTTAACCCTCATATCCACGCAATTGAACACATACCTAACCTGCGCCCTAACACTAACATCCACACAATCGCACACTTACCTGAACCTGACCCGTAACTTTCGACCACAGCACTGAAAATACTGAAGCAACAGAAATGGACAACCAAATTCTTTCCCTATGAAAAAAAATTGGGTTTCTGTTGCTTCAATATTTTAAGCTTTCGCTTACATAGGGTCGATCAATCACCTTTCGCTTTTTTAAGCATTTGATCTAATATAGACCCGGCAAGAAAAGATCCTTGTGGTACACCTTTGGAAACAGGTGCAGACACTGATTGGGAGGATCCTATTTTAACTCTGAAGTGTCTGCCATTGAGGATGTTTTTAAACCAGGAAGTGGCATCTAGACTGATACCAATTTCAATTTGTTTGTTTTGGAGAAGTCAATGGTCAATGAGGTCAAATGCCTTTATCAGGTCTATAAACAGGCATATCTAAGGAGGACACCATTGGAGTTTTGCAAGCTATCATCAGGACTAAACTGCTGTCATAGTACTCAATCCTGGCCAGGCTCCATGCTTTTGAAGGAGAGCAGGTGGTACTGCTGGGTATATATATAGCGAGAGATTTGGGTGTAGACTATCTTTTGTAGAACTTTTCCCAGAATTGGCAGGATGATTATTGGATTAAAATATGAGGTATCTTCTGGGTTGGTTTACTTTGGGAGAGGGTTAATTTAAGCATTTTTCCAAGTTTGTGACCAGTAAAGCATAAAACTCCCTGATAGCTGCCCATGCGATGCCACCCTCTGTATCTGGGTGTCACTCTGTAAAAGTAACAAATGTATGCATCACTGGCAGGGAACGCCAGAGGGTCAACAGTAATAGGGCTGTAAAAACGTTGTCTTCAATTACAATTTAAGATTGTTATCTGGAGCCCAACGCAAGGTCTATTCTTCAAAAGCACCGCAGAAAAGCAGCTCTGGAACTTACTCTTCTGTGGAAGAATTTCAGCAGGATTCTTTGCCATCCAAATGGTATAAATATCAAAGCTTTATGTAACAAAACAAAAACATATTAACTTCTAGAGAAAATACAGGATTATGATCAGGTCTCGGTCATAACTAATATGCGTTTGAAGCATGGATATCAATAAATTTACCTCAAGAGTGCAGCAAAGTGAAACTCGAGGTGAATCTTGAAATCCATGTGAAGAGCAAAAATAAGTAGTTATGACTGTAGAGACAGATAACAATACTTTGTAGTATATGGAGCTTTAGCTTCCCCTGATGTGCTACTACTTACTGAATATAAATGTACGTATACAAAGTGTTTTATAACGTTAAGAGCTGTGGCATGGCTGATGCTGCTGCACATACATCCAACAACTATGCACATTACCCTGCCACATTTTTAATATTAATTTGGCACTGCATAAGCTATTAGAACTTCTACGTTTGTGAAATTGTTGATGGAACTGTTACTTGGAGGCTAATTTTTGTCCTATAGAGTAAGACCTGATCATAACTTTCTTTAGCAGGTGCCCAACAAGGAGGATTATGATCAGGTTTCCAATCATAACCAACTTATTATGTGTTCAAGACATGAACATCAAGAAATTCACCTCAAAAGTGGATCAAAGCCAAGAGCAGCATTAAGCGAAAAGAGTTTGTATAATATGCTACAAAATGTGACAATAGTTTCCCTGTATGATACACCGGGCAAAGAAAAATAAAGTAAGAATTACATTGCATGAATATGACAATGATGATCTGACAATAGTTTCCCTGTATGATACACCGGGCAAAAAAAATAAAGTAAGAATTCCATTGCATGAATACGACAACAATAATGTGACAGTAGTTTCCTTGTATGATACACCAGGCAAAGAAACATAAAGTAAGAATTACATTGCATGAATATGACAATGATAATGTGATAATAGTTTCCCTATATGATACACCGCGCAAAGAAACATAAAGTAAGAATTACATTGCATGACTATGACAACGATAATGTGACAATAGTTTCCCTATATGATACAGTGCGCAATGAAACATAAAGTAAGAATTACATTGCATGAATATGACAATGATATTGTGACAATAGTTTCCCCCATATGATACACCGGGCAAAGAAACATAAAGTAAGAATTACATTGCATGAATATGACAACGATAATTTGACAATAGTTTCCCTGTATGATACACCGGGCAAAGAAAAATAAAGTAAGAATTACATTGCATGAATACGACAACGATAATTTGACAATAGTTTCCCTATATGATACACCGGGCAAAGAAACATAAAGTAAGAATTACATTGCATGAATATGACAATGATAATGTGACAATAGTTTCTCTGTATGATACACCGGGCAAAGAAACATAAAGTAAGAATTACATTGCATGAATACGACAACGATAATGTGACAATAGTTTCCCTGTATGATACACCGGGCAAAGAAACATAAAGTAAGAATTACATTGCATGAATGTGACAATGATAAAGTGACAACAGTTTCCCTGTATGATAGACTGGGCAAAGAAATATAAAGTAAGAATTACATTGCAGGAAAATGACAACAATAATCTGACAATAGTTTCCCTGTATGATACACCGGGCAAAAAAACATAAAGTAAGAATTACTTTGTATGAATATGACAACGATAATGTGACAATAGTTTCCCTGTATGATACACCGGGCAAAGAAACATAAAGTAAGAATTATATTGCATGAATATGACAACAATAATGTGACAATAGTTTCCTTGTATGATACACCGGGCAAAGAAACATAAAGTAAGAATTACAGTGCATGAATATGACAACGATAATGTAACAATAATTTCCCTATATGATACACCGGGCAAAGAAACATAAAGTAAGAATTACATTACATGAATATGATAACGATAATGTGACAATAGTTTCCCTATACGATACACCGGGCAAAGAAACATAAAGTAAGAATTACTTTGCATGAATATGACAACGATAATTTCACAATAGTTTCCCTATATGATACACCGGGCAAAGAAACATAAAGTAAGAATTACATTGCATGAATATGACAACAATAATGTGACAATAGTTTCCCTATATGATACACCGGGCAAAGAAACATAAAGTAAAAATCACATTGCATGAATATGACAACGATAAAGTGACAATAGTTTCCCTATATGATACACCGGGCAAAGAAACATAAAGTAAGAATTACATTGCATGAATATGACAACGATAATGTGACAATAGTTTCCGTATATGATAAACCAGGCAAAGAAAAATAAAATAATAATTACATTGCATGAATATAACAACGATACTGTGATGATACTTTCCCTATATGATACACAGGGCAAAGAAAAATAAAGTAGGAATTACATTGCATGCATATGACAACGATACTGTGTCAGTAGTTTCCCTATATAATACACCGAGGAAGGAAGCATAAAGTAAGAATTTCATTGCATGAATATGACAACGATAATGTGACAATAGTTTCCCTATATGATACACCGGGCAAAGAAAAATAAAGTAAGAATTACATTGCATGAATACGACAACGATAATGTGACAATAGTTTCCCTGTATGATACACCGGGCAAAGAAAAATAAAGTAAGAATTACATTGCATGAATACGACAATGATAATGTGACAATAATTTCCCTATATGATACACCGGGCAAAGAAAAATAAAGTAAGAATTACATTGCATGAATATGACAACGATAATGTGACAATAGTTTCCCTGTATGATACACTGGGCAAAGAAACATAAAGTAAGGATAACATTGCATGAAGATGACAATGATAATGTGACAATAGTTTCCCTGTATGATACACCGGGCCAAGAAACATAAAGTAAGAATTACATTGCATGAATATGACAAAGATAATGTGACAATAGTTTCCCTGTATGATACACCGGGCAAAGAAACATAAAGCAAGAACTACATTGCATGAATATGACAAGGATAATGTGACAATAGTTTCCCTAGATGATACACCAGGCAAAGAAAAATAAAGTAAGAATTACATTGCATGAATATGACAACGATAATGTGACAATAGTTTCCCTGTATGATACACTGGGCAAAGAAAAATAAAGTAAGAATTACATTGCATGAAGACGAAAACAATAATGTGACAATAGTTTCCCTGTATGATACACTGGGCAAAGAAAAATAAAGTAAGAATTACATTGCATGAATACGACAATGATAATGTGACAATAGTTTCCCTATATGATACACCGAGCAAAGAATCATAAAGTAAGAATTACATTGCATGAATACGACAACAATAATGTGACAACAGTTTCCCTATAGGGTACACTGGGCAAAGAAAAATAAAGTAAGAATTACATTGCATGAATATGACAACGATAATGTGACAATAGTATCCCTATATGATACACCGGGCAAAAAAAATAAAGTAAGAATTACATTGCATGAATATGACAATGATAATGTGACAATAGTTTCCCTATATGATACAACGGGCAAAGAAAAATAAAGTAAGAATTACATTGCATGAATATGACAATGATAATGTAAAAATAGTTTCCCTGTATGATACACCGGGCAAAGAAACATAAAGTAAGAATTACATTGCATGAATATGACAACGAAAATGTGACAATAATTTCCCTGTATGATACACCAGGCAAAGAAACATAAAGTAAGAATTACATTGCAAGAATATGACAACAATAATGTGACAATAGTTTCCCTGTATGATACACCGGGTAAAGAAACATAAAGCAAGAATTACATTGCATGAATATGACAACGATAATGTGACAATAGTTTCCCTGTATGGTACACTGGGCAAAGAAACATAAAGTAAGGATTACATTGCATGAATATGACAACAATAATGTGACAATAGTTTCCCTGTATGATACACCAGGCAAAGAAACATAAAGTAAGAATTACATTGCATGAAGATGACAATGATAATGTGACAATCGTTTCCCTGTATGATACACCGGGCAAAGAAACATAAAGTAAGAATTACATTGCATAAATATGACAATGATAATGTGACAATAGTTTCCCTGCATGATACACCAGGCAAAGAAACATAAAGCAAGAATTACATTGCATGAATATGACAACGATAATGTGACAATAGTTTCCCTATATGATACACCGGGCAAAGAAAAATAAAATAAGAATTACATTGTATGAATATGACAACGATATTGTGACAATAGTTTCCCTATATGATACACTGGGCAAAGAAAAATAAATGAGAATTACATTGCATGAATATGACAACGATAATGTGACAATAGTTTCCCTATATGATACACTGGGCAAAGAAAAATAAAGTGAGAATTACATTGCATGAATATGACAACGATAATGTGACAGTAGTTTCCCTATATGATACACCGGGCAAAGAAACATAAAGTAAGAATTACATTGCAAGAATATGACAACGATAATGTGACATTAGTTTCCCTTTATGATACACTGGGCAAAAAAACATAAAGTAAGAATTACATTGCATGCATATGACAACGATAATGTGACAATAGTTTCCCTATATGATACACCGGGCAAAGAAACATAAAGTAAGAATTACATTGCATGAATACGACAACGATAATGTGACAATAGTTTCCCTATATGATACACCGGGCAAAGAAAAATAAAGTAAGAATTACATTGCATGAATATGACAACGATAATGTGACAATAGTTTCCCTGTATGATACACCGGGCAAAGAAAAATCAAGTAACAATTACATTGCATGAAGACGACAACGATAATGTGACAATAGTTTCCCTGTATGATACACTGGGCAAAGAAAAATAAAGTAAGAATTACATTGCATGAATACGACAATGATAATTTGACAATAGTTTCCCTGTATGATACACTGGCAAAGAAACATAAAGTAGGAATTACATTGCATGAATATGACAACGATAATGTGACAATAGTTTCCCTTTATGATACACCGGGCAAAGAAAAATAAAGTAAGAATTACATTGCATTAATATAACAACGATAATGTGACAATAGTTTCCCTGTATGATACACCAGGCAAAGAAAAATAAAGTAAGAATTACATTGCATGAATACGACAACGATAATGTGACAATAGTTTCCCTATATGATACACCGAGCAAAGAATCATAAAGTAAGAATTACATTGCATGAATACGACAACGATAATGTGACGATAGTTTCCCTATAGGATACACTGGGCAAAGAAAAATAAAGTATGAATTACATTGCATGAATTTGACAACGATAATGTGACAATAGTTTTCCTATATAAAACACCGGGCAAAAAAATAAAGTAAGAATTACATTGCATGAATATGACAACGATAATGTGACAATAGTTTCCCTATATGATACAACGGGCAAAGAAAAATAAAGTAAGAATTACATTGCATGAATATAACAATGATAATGTGACAATAGTTTTCCTATATGATACACCGGGTAAAGAAACATAAAGTAAGAATTACATTGCATGAATATGACAACAATAATGTGACAAAAGTTTCCCTATATGATACACCGGGCAAAGAAAAATAAAGTAAGAATTACATTGCATGAATATGACAACGATAATGTGACAATAGTTTCCCTGTATGATACACCAGGCAAAGAAACATAAATTAAGAATTACATTGCATGAATACGACAACGATAATATGATAATAGTTTCCCTATATGATACACAGGGCAAAGAAAAATAAGCTAAGAATTACATTGCATGAATATGACAACGATAACTTGACAATAGTTTCCCTATATGATACACCGGGCAAAGAAAAATAAAGTAAGAATTACATTGAGTGAATATGACAACGATAATTTGACAATAGTTTCCCTGTATGATACACCGGGCAAAGAAAAATAAAGTAAGAATTACATTGCTTGAATACGACAATGATAGTGTGACAATAGTTTCCCTGTATGATACACCGGGCAAAGAAAAATAAAGTAAGAATTACATTGCATGAATATGACAATGATAACGTGACAATAGTTTCCCTATATGATACACAGGGCAAAGAAAAATAAACTAAGAATTACATTGCATGAATATGACAATGATACTGTGACAATAGTTTCCCTATATAATACACCGAGCAAAGAAACATAAAGTAAGAATTACATTGCATGAATATGACAACGATAATGTGACAATAGTTTCCCTGTATGATACACCGGGCAAAGAAAAATAAAGTAAAAATTACATTGCCTGAATACGACAATGATAATGTGGCAATAGTTTCCCTGTATGATACGCCAGGAATAGAAAAATAAAGTAAGAATTACCTTGCATGAGTACGACAATGATAATGTGAGAATAGTTTTCCCTATATGATACACTGGGCAAAGAAAAATAAAGTAAGAATTACATTGCATGAATACGACAATGATAATGTGACAAACCAACTATATAGCCAAACTGGAGGCTGAGCTCTCTCAACTCAGGACTGGCAAGACCAGACAGGAGGAGAAGGAAACCACGCACACCACAAACCCAGTTTCACATAGAACTATCACAACTGCAAAACAAACACATAAACACACAAAGACATACTCGGAGGCACTGATCAAAAATCTACCAAAACTACAGAGGCCTCCAAAGCAGACACCCAAGCAACTGCCACCTCAAGACATAAGACATGCAACACATAGTTCTCAAAGTCAGTGTGCTAAACAGTCACAGCCCTTAAGGCCAAACACAATGCCAGACACACTTGTTATAGGTGACTCCATAGTCAGACACACTGACGTCCCACTCACCAGACTGAACAAGGAAAAGATCACAGTAAGCTGCCTGTCAGGCGCTAGAATCCGCCACATAACACAAGCACTCAGGTCACTCCACAGCAAGTACAAGTATGACTCAGTCATTGTCCATGCCGGTGTGAGCGACCTGAGACGTACCTCCCTGGACTACATGAAAAGAGACATAGAGGAGCTCTCAGATTATGTAGCCCAGGCCGGTATGACCCTGACCCTGAGTAGTATCCTACCCTCACCAAGAATGATGCCACAATACAGAGACAAAATGATCAGCTTTAATAATTGGCTTAATTACTGGTGTCATTCTAAGGGGATCCAATGTCTGTCTGCCTGGGATGACATGCTTGACAAGCCACGTTGCTTCGCAAGGGACGGCTTGCACCTGTCACCCCTGGGCTTCCGGATATTGGCAAAGGCTCTTGCCACCCCCATAGTGCCTTTTTTAGGCAAGGCTCAAATGATAACCCTACCGCCTTAGAAAACAAAAATGGAGAAAAACTAAGGGTAATACTGCTCAATGCCAGAAGTCTAAACCTCAAGATGCATGCCCTCGAAGCCCTCCTCAGTATGGAGAACATCGATGTCTGTGCTGTGACTGAAACCTGGTTCAAGGCTCCTGAGAGCACCACAGCACTATCAGGTTATACCTCATATCATGCGTTCCGGCCCCAAAATCTGGACCGAACCACAAAAGGAGGGGGAGTATCCATATTCATAAAGGATACCCACACCTCCAGGTTAGTGGCAACGCACGAAGCATCGGAGACCATCCAGGTGCAATTAACCATAGGTAAAACTGCCCTACAGTTTGTAACATGCTATAGACCACCTTCTCAAACTCAGGAAACCCACACAGCCTTCCTGAAGACACTGGAGAGTATGAATGTCTCTCCAAACACCATCATATTGGGTGACTTCAACTACCCAAACATAGACTGGGAACATTACTCAAGCCCCAACACCCTAGCCCAAAGGTTTCTTGAGTTCATAAACTCAAATGCTATGGAACAACTAGTCACCATTCCCACAAGAGGAGAAAATATACTAGACCTGATCATCACAAACATGGGGACAAAATGCTCCACACTGGAAGTATATCCCTCATTGGTGAGATCAGACCATAAATTAATCTCACTGGAGATCCACATCCCGCCCCCACCCCCCGCAAAAGACCACAGTGAAGAACTTCTCAAAAGCAAACTTCACACTTCTTAAGACTGGTGTGGTATCCTTCAAGGCCCCCGAGCCAGTGGAAACCACAACCCACGCCGCTGAAACCCTTACAAATGCCTTCTACGAGCACCTCCAGGAATGTATGGATCAAGCAATCCCTAATAAAATCAAGACCCTTTCCACCAAAGGCAGGCGCCTGGTCTGATGGACTCCAGCCATAAACAAACTCTACAACAAGAGGAGAAAGCTACTACATGACAGAGCAAAATCCCTAAATGGGAAGGCATCTCTGATCAATACTAGCAAAAAACTACGATCACTCATAAAATCATCCAAGGCCAACTTTGAGAGAAAAATCGCTAATGACACAAAAGACAATCATAAAGCCTTCTTTAGCTATGTTAGAAACCTGGGTGGAAACTCCCAGATATGCTCAGAATTAGTCCAAAATGATAAAAACTGAACCCACAGACATTGCCAACATACTGGCAGACAGGTTCAGTGCAAATTTCTCCCCTCCCCCCCCAAAAGGAGAAATATCTATCCCACCAGAGTCTAGCCTCCCAAACATCTCAGATGCCCAGGTGAGAGCTGCTCTCTCTAAAGCAAAAAACACAGCATCAATGGGACCGGACGGTGTCCCCGGCTGTGTGCTACACGAACTCAATGAGGAACTAAACCCACACATAAGGCTGCTGTTTAATCTTAGCCTTACTACAGGATACGTACCCAAAGAATGGCGACGGCAACTGTGGTCCCACTCCACAAAGGCGGTGCTTCTACGGACCCTAGAAATTACCACCCCATAAGCTTGACGAGCCTTGTCTGCAAAGCTATGGAGAGGATCATAATGGAACTCATAAATAAAGACATTGGGGACCTACAGACACTGGATCCTACCCAATTTGGCTTTGTCAAGGGCAGATCCTGCCTCTTGAACTTGGTCGACTTTTCGAAACAGTCACTAAGGCCATTGATGAGGGTAAGGCAGTTCACACAGCCTACCTTGACCTAGCAAAAGCGTTCGACACAATACCCCACTTGGGCATCATAGAAAAGCTCACCAGCTTAGATGTAAACCCATATGTCACAAGATGGGTTGCAAACTGGCTCAAGGACAGAACCCACAGGGTTAGAGTTGCTGGTGCCATGTCAGACTCTAAGCCGGTCACGAGCGGTGTCCCACAGGGCTCAGTCCTGGGCCCCCTCTTGTTCGGCATTTATTTTTCTGAAGTGCAGGCAAACATAGGGGGATTGCGGCTGACAAAAGTTGCAGATGACTGCAAACTGGGCACCATAATTGACACTCCATCAGACACAGACATCCTCCAGAAAGGTCTCATAGAAATGGATAACTGGTGCCAGAGCCATGGCCTTAAGCTAAATGCCAAAAAATGTATAGTCATACCCTTTGGGAAAACAAGGTAACCCCTAATTACCACATAGGTGGTAATCCATTAAACACGGAAGAAGTTATCAGGGACCTGGGGACCCAAGTTGATAGTAACCTCTCTTTTGACACTCACATTGCCAAAGTGGTTAGGAAGACCTTCTACATTGCCCACCTGATCATGAAGGGATTCACATCCAGATCAGGAGAAGTCATTGTACCCCTGTACTCTTCACTTATCAGACCAATGATTGAGTACAATGCCCCATTCGGAATGTACCTTACCCAACACCTGCAGCAGTTGGAAAGACCCCAAAAGTTCCTCACCAAAAGGATAAAGGGGCTCAAACATATGTCATACGATGCCCGACTGAAGAAACTCCAGCTCTATTCAGTCGCATACCGTCTGCTCAGAGGTGATCTGTGCCTGACATACAAGGCCATGTCCAACCCAGTATTAATGGACATGCTCCACCTCAAAAAATCCAAATCAACCAGAGCCACGAGAGCAAGAGACTTAAACCTCAACACGGATATAAATAGGACGTGCTGGAGGGACAGATTCATCACCCAGAGACTCCCTACACTATGGAACAGAATCCCAGTCCATGTGAGGCAGAGCCCCTCACTGACTCTGTTCAAGAGAAATCTTGACGAGTGGATGGGAGATCGTAGGTTTACCACGGGAATCATCTCTGTATCACTGCTGGACAGAGGCACAGCAAACTAATGGGTATAGTATTCTCATCCTAAGGGGTGGTGAAAGCCACACACACTCTGGCTAGGCTTTTAAATGCCCTAGGGCAGATAGCCTAGTATGAACCTATGAACCTATGAATAGTTTCCCTATATGATACACTGGGCAAAGAAAAATAAAGTAAGAATTACATTGCATGAATACGACAACGATAATGTGACAATACTTTCCCTGTATGATACACCGGGCAAAGAAACATAAAGTAAAAATTACATTGCATGAATATGACAACGATAATGTGACAATAGTTTCCCTATATGATACACCGGACAAAGAAACGTAAAGTAAGAATTACATTGCATGGGTATGACAACGATAATGTGACAATAGTTTTCCTATATGATACACCGGGCAAAGAAACATAAAGTAAGAATTACATTGCATGACTATGACAACGATAATGTGACAATAGTTTCCCTATATGATACACCGGGCAAAGAAACATAAAGTAAGAATTACATTGCATGACTATGACAACGATAATGTGACAATAGTTTCCCTATATGATACACTGGGCAAAGAAACATAAAGTAAGAATGACATTGCATAAATACGACAACGATAATGTGACAATAGTTTCCCTATATGATACACCAGGCAAAGAGAAATAAAGTAAGAATTGCATTGAATACAACAACGATAATGTGACAATAGTTTCCCTGTATGATACACTGGGCAAAGAAACATAAAGTAAGAATTACATTGCATGAATATGACAATGATAATGTGACAATAGTTTCCCTATATGATACACCGGGCAAAGAAAAATAAAGTGAGAATTTCATTGCATGAATATGACAGCGATAATGTGACAATAGTTTTTTATATGATACACCGGGCAAAGAAACATAAAGTGAGAATTACATTGCATGAATATGACAACGATAATGTGACAATAGTTTCCCTATATGATACACCGAGCAAACAACAATAAAGTAAGAATTACATTGCATGAATATGACAATGATAATGTGACAATAGTTTCCCTTTATGATACACCGGGCAAAGAAAAATAAAGTAAGAATTACATTGCATGAATACGACAACGATAATGTGACAATAGTTTCCCTATATGATACACCGAGCAAAGAATCATAAAGTAAGAATTACATTGCATGAATATGACAATGATAATGTGACAATAGTTTCCCTATATGATACACCGGGCAAAGAAAAATAAAGTGAGAATTTCATTGCATGAATATGACAACGATAATGTGACAGTAGTTTCCCTATATGATACACCGGGCAAAGAAACATAAAATAAGAATTACATTGCATGAATATGACAACAATAATGTGACAATAGTTTCCCTTTATGATACACCAGCAAAGAAACATAAAGTAAGAATTATATTGCATGAATATGACAATGATAATGTTACAATAATTTCCCTGTATGATACACTGGGCAAGAAACATAAAGTAAGAATTACATTGCATGAATATGACAACGATAATGTAACAATAGTTTCCCTGTATGATACACCGAGCAAAGAAACATAAAGTAAGAATTACATTGCATGAATATGACAACAATGAGGCCATCTGATGGACATTCCAAAGGAACTAACATATCTGTCCTGAAATTGGGTCACATAAGGGTGGCTCTCCACAATGTTAGAAACCTAAACAGTAAATTGCCTGATATTGAATCACAACTGCGTTTGTCAAACATCCATGTCTGTATAGTTACTGAGATTTGGTTTAAATATAAATAGAGATGTTGTTGTTGTTGTTGTTGTGTCTTTAGGCTTTTTCCGGTTAGGGGTCGCCACAGCGGAACTCCGGTCCGCTAATGATTGGCAGTTGATTTTTATTTACCGAGTTGCCATCCCTGACGCACAACCTTCAACTAAGGTACGCCCATTCATGCATGTCTCCACGCAGAAGACACTCTAGCTGAGAATCGAACCGGACAGCGTCTTACTGTGAGGCGACAACACGACCGCAGCACCACCACCGCCCTCTATACCAGTGTTTTGGCTTTTCATGTCTTCAGACCTAATGGCAGCTATGGTGGAATTTATGTTAGTGAAGGGCAGATCCTTAGGAGCCCACAAACTGCTGTCAGTGAAATACAGTTCACTTTTAATAAGAACAATTATCAGTTAATAGCTTGTTAAAGAATACCTTCTTTGTCCACTTATGACCATGTAAGATTTCTCATCATTGTAAACTATCTCCCTTTTAAGAAAAGCTGCATTATTTTGGATAATAAACTGGCTCAGCTATACTTCAAAATTCCTAGACTTTATGAACAAAAACTTATTGAGCAGTTGGTAAACAAACATACCAAAAGGTGCAGCATTCTTGACTTGATTCTTACAAATATGGCAGTCTCTTGCACTACTCCTCTATTTCCTTTCCAAGAGAAATCTGATCACAAACTTGAGCCATTTTCCTTTAAACTCCCAAAAGCCCCTACAGTAAACCAGACTGAATTTAAGGACTACAAGCATGTGATCCTTAACTTACTTTATGTCAAATCGTCACAATTCACTTACGACTGCAGCACCCATGAAATAGATCCAGCAGCAAGCCTCTCTATGGAATTCTATACCCACTTAGGAAAAAATCATAGAGCTAGCTGTTACAACCAGAACTGAGTACCATGGGAAATACAAAAATAACCTACCCTCTTGACCATTACTATAAATAAACTATACAAGAAAAGAAAGAAAATCCTTACATTATATAGCAGATCCAAGCCCCATCTTCTCAAGAAAATATCAAAAGCATTACAAAAAAAAAATAAATAAAACATCCGGTCAGTTAAAGGTGTCCACGGACTTTGGCTGATCTCTGAAGCAAAATCCTACTTTAGCTATGTTAGAAAACTAAGAAACAATACCCTACATTGCTTTGAACTTATTCTTAATGACACCTCTTGTTCTGACCCAATAGACCTTGCCATTATCCTTGCAAACAGATTTAGTTTAAACTTTACCCTGAGACTTCTATCCAAAGCCTTGAAATACATGAATTCCTTACTTTCTCGATTATCTCTAAAGGTCATCTACTGAAAGTGTTAATCATGGCCAAAGATACTTCCTGCATGGGGCGTGATAATATACCTGTCTGCTTAATTAATAGTGTTAAATATATCCTTGCTGATGCACTTCCTAAACCGTTTAACCTAAGTTTAGGTACTAGTTTTGTTGTGAATGAATGGTGCATGTCAGTGATGTTGCCTCTTGATAAGGGTGTTTTTAACATCCAACAAAGGTAATTACAGAACTTTTCTGAGAGTAGATTCTGTCTATTGAATCTGGTACACTTCTTTAAAGGGGGTTGCAGAGAACTGAACAGTGGCAATACACCAAATAATTCCTATTTTGACCTCACCAAGGCCTTTGAAAGCATATCCCACTCTGGCACCATACAGAACCTAAATACTTTAAAAATCAGTTCATGTGTGATACAATGGATATCAAACTGGCAGAAAGACAGAACTCAAACAGTGAAGGTCACAGACATCTCATTAGAAAGCATGAAACTGACCAATGGTGTCCTTCATGCCTCAATCCTTGGACCTCAGCTTTTTTATATTTATTTCTCAGATCTCAAAGTAGAGTGCACACACTTCTGGTTAACACATTTTAGAAATGTCTCACACTCAAACCATCCAGAATTAAGACTTCCTAGTATACTCTTGGAGTACTATAAATGACCTCAAACCAGACCTCTCAACCAATCAGGTACATATTTGAACAGAATCAGGGAAAAGTCAGGAAAAACTCAGGGACAACCAGGGACACTTTTAAAATATTAGTGCCATTAAGTTGAAACATTGAGAGAATCAGAGCATATGAATTAATACACCTTTTCTGAAGTAAAAGAAGTGTATAACTCTTATTTATTGTCATTATTCATTAAGTGTAATTCACCACCTTTCTGCCCAAAGTCAGTAGTTTTAGGAGGGATTCAGAGGGACAGAGCTAAAATTTGGGTCAAAGTCAGGGACATTCCTGAAAATTAGGAACAGTTGAGAGGTATGCCTCAAACTAAATGCTAAAAAGTGAAGTATCTTTACTTTTTGCTTTCAACCTCTCACTTATTATACACACCACTACAAACCAATAAAGATGTGATAAAGGGCCTATGAACTTGGGTGGAGAATTCCCTCCCTTTTGACCATCATGTGACAACAGTTGTCAAAAAATCATGTTTATTTATCCCAGCTAATTGCCGAAGGATTATCATCAAAGTCTAAACCAGTAATAACTCCTTTATACTTAGCATTAATAAGAAGAATTATCAAGTACAATGTCTCCTTTGGAATGTGTCTCCATAAACAAATCATATATAATTAAAAAGGATCCAAAGGTTTTTAACCAAAAAGATCACAGGCCTAAAGTTCCTGAACTATCAAGAGAGGCTGGAAGCTATATCCTTTATTCAGTGTCTTAAAGACTTTTGAGGAGAAATTGCTGTCTCTGTTACCATGTTATTAGAGAGATGATTGTCCTGAACCTCCCACATCTCCTTAATGACATCACCATTAGTAGAATCAGCAGATAAGAAAAACAAAGTGGAGGGACAGATTTATAATTTAGCACCTCCCTAGCCTCTGGCATATTAAGCAGTGCAACTCATTGTTTTCCTTAAATATAACCTAGATTGATGGATGGATTTGACTAGTATGGCCTTCTTGGAGAAAAGAGGTGCAGCATTAGGAGGATACTGGCAAGTCAGAAATGTTCATGAGATTCAAAAGCTTTAAAATATCAGCAAATCTATAAATCTGGGACTTTGTTATATTGTATTGTATATGTTTACAGGTAGTTTAAATGTATTGTACATTTATGTTTTGTTAGTTTGTCAGAATTCATGTGAAATGTGTATTGTTCCCATTATTTTATTTTATTTTATTTATTTAAGGATATGAACTAGACCACTGGGTTCCTTTTTCTGCCAGGACTTTGTTGCAATAAGGCAAAATAATAAAATAATTAATAAGATAAACTGCAAAGTAGTAAATCTAATACAAAATATATGCTATAAAAATATAATATGTTATCATGAAAAGACTATACTGTGAGAGGATTTTCAGAGTAATTTGGATTACTGGGATTAAGATATTGTTTTCAGGAGTAAGTAAAATAATAGAAAGGATTACGTTATTTAAGATGCATTATTTTAGATATTTTATATTGAAGGCAGCTGGCACAGCCCATTTGAATTGAGCAAAGTATTTACTTTTGTTATCTTGAAGCTACATGTAAGCTCAAACTGATCCTGTTTATAAAAACAAACAAACAAAAGAACTATCAGTGAGACACAAGAGTAGAATATGAAACTGCACTTCTGCTAGTTGCTTCTAATTTGTACTGATTGATATCAATATTACCTGGAAAAGTGATATATATTTTTTCCAAAATGTTTTATTCATTTTATAGCACAATAACTTAACAGTATAGTAGCAAAAAAAAAAAACTAAATACAGTATTCATAACAATTAAAAAAGCAATATACATAAGAGAACACTTAATTTTTCACTAACAGATTAGACAATTTTGATCAAGCAAATAAATGATGAGTTATGTTGTTAGTCCTTGATTTTATAGAAGCAATCTCATTCTTACAAATGTATTAAAGACAAGAGTAGATTGGGATTTCCAATTTTTGGTAACAATATTTTTTTCAGATGGATGGGTTATTGCATTAATAATGAAATAATGCTATTCATAATGATTTACTGTTAGTGCATAATCTTGATTGCATTTTTTTAACTTGTTCTCCATTATGTTTTATCAGCGGTCTAATTGTGCTGGTAAAATACATAAACAGCTGCATTTTTGCTTAGACATCTGTGTATAATACTAAAGGTAAGTTTTGTATGCCTTGCAGTCAGTTTGTCTTTAAAAGTCAGTAGTTCACTCTGAACTTGACCAAGTTGAGTATGTTACTATGAATACTGACTTGTTATTGTACTGAGTAGTAAAATCATGTATACAGTATCATCTAGAAGATTTACACACTTTTTCTTTCTGCCATCTGAGGTGTTAACTTGCACAGACATTGAAAATCCATCCTATATAATTAAATATGAAATTCAAGAGTTAACTATTAATATTTAGCATAATTAAATTATTAAAATTTTGAATTCAAGTGTCATCAGAATAGTGTTTCATGTTAAGTTCAATGAAAATAAACATGACAAAAATGTTTACCTTATTATATAAGAAGACATATGTGGTGGTTACTAATTGATGTGTGGTTGTACTCCTTCAACCCTTGGTAAGACTAAACCAATGAAATGCATCTAACCCTAGAGTTCTCATTGTGTAGAAGGTGGGGTAATAGTTGTAGACAATGTAATACAAGTTAATAAAAGTAGTTATGGGCCAGCAAAGCAGGTTCTACAAATAGCACTTTAAGGTATATATTATTCAAATCAGAACAGATGAGGAATGATACAAACTCCTGATTTCCTAAAAGTAATTAACATGATGTACTACAGTGAGTGAACTATAACCCCCTGTTTGTAACTTATATTTAGATGGACAACGATAAAGGGCACAGAGGGAGATAATTCTCCTCTGAAGGTGTAGAGCAGCAGTTCTGTGAAGATCCATCCAATAAATTATAGATATTTGTCTGGGTCTTTGAACTTCTGAAAAATGAAAATGCAAATAAAAATTGACCACTTCCTTGAAGTAATAATGTGAGAGAGGAAGTTATTGCAGTTGAACAGACTTGGATTTCTTGATGAGAAAATTAAACTAGAGTGTCAAGTAGAGAATTCTGGGTATGCACATGAAAAAATACATTTTTCTTCTGCTAGAATTTCTTTCAGTTTTAACTTAAAAGCTGATTTTATTCAAAATTTACAATTTCTGCTCAGATTACTGATATTAGTCTCTGTGTTAGTTTATTCTACATTTAGCCATAACTGAATTCCACACCTAAAATGTGTTTTCTTTTAAGCAAGACTTGTGTGTCTGATTGAATTGCAGATGGTTTTTCAGCCAGAATGTGAAAGAAGTTGTCATCCTACCTGAGATTATTCCAGAGTTTTCTGTCAGCAGGTAAGTCACTTGACATTAGCATAACCCCTCCATACTCAGTCATGGTTGTTTTCATTCTGTTTTGTCTGTTTTCTACAGGCAAGTAATTTGGAATATTACAATGCTTTCCAACCCCAATCTCATTACAGTACAAGAAAACAAAACATCATTATTGCAGGTTACAAGTACAGTCAAACTGTACTTATAGCAATATGCAATTTTCTGTTAATATTAAAGTTTTCATTGTCTGTATTTAGAGTGGCCATTTCCCCAGTCAACATCTGTATGGAAAAAGTGAGGGTCAACTGCAGTAGTTTTAGATGTCTGAAAACAACTTTATAAATAGCATATGGCTTTTTTTAAACACTGCATGTCATCACAGGCTAACGATAACATTGTTTACCTGGATACCTGTATAAATCAGTAGCGGATGGAATGACTGTTTTTGGTTATTTATAATTGACTGTAATGATCAAACAGGTTGTATGTTAACTCTATCCAAACACATAACCCAGATGAGTCTGTTAGTCTGACATTAAAAAGAAGGGAGTGGCAGTGGTAAACTGTTCACAGTGTTATTTTTAAAAGGGTTTGTAGGTGTGGGTTGGCAGGGATGGGCCCTGGGCCCCACCCTGTTTAGACAAAAGCTATCTTAGGATTGCAAGTAACATTTTCAGATACGATTGCAAATATTTCTGCCTCACTAGATAGGTGTGTTACTCCTGTGTTCTGCCTAAGATTTGCTTTATTTGTATCTCTAGATTTTAAACAGGTGAGATACTGTTAAGATGCATATTTTGCTAAATGCAGCTCTAAATTGTCTTGATGCTGTTCAGGAACATTGCAACTCACTGAAATCCATAGCCTGGCTCATGAAAGACAAAATCTAAATGCTAAGACAGTGTATGAAACTACACATTTAATTAGCTTCAAATGCCTAAAGACTGTTTTCTCACAAATTATATTATTAGTGTCTCTGTTAAACTGTACCAACACAGGTGAATGCTAAGTGTGATGACTCATTGGGATATCATGCATACAAACAAAAATAACCTTTGGGAATCTACAGCACAAATTCACACAGCTCTCTGTGATGTTTCATTTTTACAGTTAGTATTAGTGACTATGAGACCCAAAATACAGTTCAAGTTTTTATGTAAATTGCTTTATATGCATATATTGATTTGTTTTGATGACTGGCTAAGTGAATTGGACTGCAGGATAATATTTAACTGATTTCAAGTCTTCGCATCAATATAGTATCCTTTGGGTGCAACTCCTTTGATGAGAATTTTCATTTTGTAGAGATTTTGCATAGTAGTAGATGCCAGCCACCCTGGTTGGCTATGTGGGATGTCACAAGTACAAGCAATGTACAGCTTCCATTGATGTCCATACAGTTAATAGAGTCAAGTGCCAGAGATGGTTGGGCCTTCACAGAACTCCTCCCCTAAACCTTCAGAGGAGAATTAATTATATTATCATCTGATCCAATAAGAACTTATCACTTAAACAGAAGGAATTAAAATTTTGGTTTCAGGTGATATCAGACAGAAAAGTTAAAACTATAGATTCACTAATACAAGAATTTGACCTAGACAAATCTCTTTGGCTAGATATACAAACCTTTAGACTATTCCTATTAAATAAACTTGACCTGATGTCTCCTGCAGTTAGACAAAACACTTCTAGTTTGATAAATTATCTGGGATTGAATATACAACACAATTCTTCTCATAATGGTAAACTTTCTTATATTTACAGAATCATCAGAGATGAAACATACAGTTGCTCAGAAAACATTTGGAAATGCTATTATTCGATTAACAATGAAACACCTAAAAACAAGATAAAATATATATACTAGAATCAGCTGGTAAAACAACGTCCTCTCTTAAGTGTAAGTTCTACACCTGGAGGTTTATGTATAGATCTTTTTATACGCCACAAATTATGAGTAAGATCAATAAAAAAGATAACTTATGTAAGAAATGTAAGTCAGAGATAAACGTAGGATGGGCACATGTGTTTTATGATTGCTCGGAATTGAAAGTTTACTGGAAGAATGCTAATAACTTGTTACAAGCATTATTTACAGATGGTTTTACCATAAATAGATCTATGGTTCTCTTCAACACATCCATTCCTAATTGTGTTAAAAAATAAAACTTCCTTTAATCTGGTCAGTTCTAGCTGTATCCAGAAAGATTATTACAAGAAATTGGATTTCAGACTCCCCTCCATCTTTTATAGAGTTTACAAATGGTATTACTGATCTATGTCATTTAGAAATGTTGACTATAAAATCATGAGGGTGGGAGAGTGGCCTAATGGTTAAGGTGTTTGCCTTACAAACAATAGGTACAGGAATTGAATCTCACAGGGGATAATTGGCTAGGCTTAAAATGTCTTGCAAGGGCAGTTAGCCTAGTACTAACCTATGAACCTATGAACGAACATCTAGGAAAACATATGCATACAATATGTGGGTTAGTTTACAGAATTTGTTAAAAAAGGAATAAATTGTTTCATGAAATATTAATTTGTATATATACCAATGAATGTTTACAAAAATGGATGCTCTTGTAAATACTTTAGTTATTTTATATATGCTAATTTATTTATATATACTTTATATCAACTGTACACTAAAATTAATAAGATTATTTGATTACATGTGAAAATCAATAAAATCTGTTTAAAAAAAGAGCATTATTAATTTTACTACATTAATTTTACTGATAGCAGAAGAGCTATTATATACATTATTATGATATTAAAATGGCAAAACATTAGAGGGAAACAGTTATCATGTTTTGCTTGACCTGCATGTTTTGATTGAAATCAGGTGCTCATTTTGTGTGTTATAATTGTTTAAAATATTGTCTTAAAACTTAAGGAGTGCATGTTTCAGTCATGCTGCCTATATTTGTCCTTGTGTTTTTCAGCTTGTTTTAAAACTATTTATTTATTTTTTTACTTATTTGCATTTATTTACTGGGATGGTCCACTGGGCCAAAGTGAGCCCATTTTCAGTGGAGGCCCGGGGAGAAAAGCTCCACAATAAAATAAACATACAATAGAAAACATTAAACAACATATATATAAGAAAGTCATAGATAACTACTATATACATAGTGAAATTAACAAAGTAAAAGCTAACTATGTTAATTACATTAGTGAAAGGTGTGCAGTTACAGCTGAGTAGGAGTTCATTTTTAGCAACTATAATGGTTATAGTCTAAAATAAGAGATTATGTTGAATGCTATATAAGGAGTCACAGTTAGGTATACTATTAGACATATTTGCAGTGTATTTGAAGTCAGTGATTTCCCTCTAAAGTTATTCTGAAGAAGTCTGACATTTATTTTAGACGAAAGTGCTTAATAACTATCTGTGGAGTGGTACCTATGCTGAACTGTTGTTTTTCTGTATCATTTTCCTGGTTTGCTGCAGTTAAACTTTAGTAATGTGGAGAGCATATTAAAACACATATGAAAATATGTTTTGCAAGATTTGTTGTAAGATTAAGGTATGAGAGTAAATTTCTATACTGTAAGTCAGAAAGTACAAGTTAGGAGTGCATATCATGTGCATACAGTCAATATCTTTACCTTGTCGGTATAATATTACCGTAGGCCTAGATGATTATTGTTATGATCCTCATGTTAGTAGGTAGATCAGTTGAGCTTGTAAGGGGAACATTAATAAAAGGAGAGAGTAGTGGTGAGTCTGGGGAATTAGGTTACTGGAGGTTCAATGTTGGATCAAGTGCAATGCCATATAGTAAAGAGGTGCTGACTTTGGGAGTTTTTGAAAGAAGAGGTATTGCTGATGGTCCTAATTGTTAATGGGAGTGCATTCCACTGTTTGGCTATTGAGAAGAAGTAAAGCATTTGTCTAGCAAGAAGGTTTGATTTTTCTACTTGCATGTGAAGTTGGTTCTCAGATCTGAGAGGTCTGTTTGGGTGATAGTGAGTAAGTATAGAAGTAAAGGCTGAGCAGTCTGATGGTTTGTGAATGATTTTGTGTGCTTTGGTTAATTGTAAGTATGTTAGGTAATGTGGGAGTTTGAGCCAATTCAGTAAGTGTAAAGAGGAACACTGATGTGGGGAATATTTTGCATTAGCTGCAAACTTAGCAATCTTATTGTAGCAGATCTCATGCTTAATTTTCAGGGAGGACTGGATATTGGTGAGGATGGGAACACCATTTAGGAGGGGAAGGTAGAAGAAAGGTTGAGGCAAGGGTTTGTTTTGTAGAGTGGCTAAGAAAGTGTTTATGTCTATAGAGAATACCCAATTTTTTATGTGCTTTTTGGGTTCCCCTTCAAAACATCGAGACCAGAACATCTAAAACCCAAAACATCTAAAATCCATAATATCGAATTTCATAACATCTAAAATGTATAATATGTAATAGTGTATCCTCAAATGTGTAAATGTTATAGTTTAATCTGTTAATCTTGTGGTATCACTATGAGCTGTTGTAGTTTTTATTTCTATAGTTATTATTTATATAGTGTAGAAATTTATACTATTTATATAGTATTTATTTTGCCACTCTGTATGTGTTTTTTAGGCCATACAGGTAAGTGATATAGACATTATGTGTATGTTTTTTATGGTGATCATGATACACTGGGGTTAGGAAATTAACTTTTTCCCACTGTAGTATGATATTGGAGTTGATATATTTAATTTACGTGGTGGGGTGGGGGCAAAGCCGCCACATGGGGGGTGCAGGGGGGGCTTGCCCCCCTGCAGAAACATAGTAAAAAGTTTGTTAGTTTGGTATCGTTATATGTGGAGGGGATGTTATTTTCATGTGATTTGTAGTGTTCGATGTTGTGATGCACATTTTAGATGTCATGGTTTTTGATGTTCTGGTTTCGATGTTATGGGTTTTAGATATTTTGAAGGGGAACCGTTTTTTGATACTATTGTGCACATGCAGGTCAAATGTTAGGTTTTCATCTAAGATAATGTCTAGTAGTTCTGTATTGGGAATGTATACAGAATTCAGTGTTCTTTAAGGGGGTGGTTTCCTTAGGAATAAAAAACAGGAGTTTAGTTTTGATTGGTTTTAGAGCAAGGTAGTTATTGGTCATCCAAGTTTCAGTAGATGTTAGGGCATTTTGGGTAATTTTTTGCAGTTCATATGTAGAGTTTGCAAAGCATTTAATAGTTGAGTCATCTTCATATTGTATTATACATCCATGACTAAGAGTGGAGTGAAAGTCGTTGTCGAAAATATTGAAAAGAAGAGGTGGTAGTATGGAGCCTGGAACACCTGTGGATGTCCCACAGGAACACTTCAACCAGTATAAAAACCACAAACAAAACCAAAATACTGGTGATGGCATGACAAATGAAACAATAACCAAACTTCTTTCACAGTATACATTAACCTGTTGGTTAGGTAAACTTATTTAGAAACTTTCTCACATATTCTATACCTAATTCATGTGGTATTGAAGTAAAAAGTGACCCAACATTGATTGTAAAAATTACGTTTGTCACTTTTAAAATGAAAACTAGTGAGAAAGATTCTCATTTTATCCAAGAAGTCCCACAAAATCTTTAATATATGATTTAAGTCTTTGTGTTATAGGATTTAAAACAGCATCTAATACTAAGGCAGTTCCTTCAGTAATATAGTTGGGAGACAAGACTATGGGTCGAAAGGGGGGGGGGGGCTTGTGGATTTTTGGTATTCCAAACAAGGTCCCATTAGTAGGTTTGTCTATCACACAAAAATGATAAATATCAAAGTTTAACTGCTTATTCATAAGATTGTCATATAAAAAAACATGTGGATGTGTCAAAGAATGAAGAGAAAGAGTTCTGCCGCTTGATAGATTGTCGTCTGTTCTCAAGGTAGTTAGTCAACCAATTTAGGGTTGAGGGGATAATTAGTTTGGGAAGTTTTGTGAGAAGTAAGGGGTGGAAGACAGTATCGAAGGCATTAGAGACATCAAGAAAAAGTGAGGAAACAATTTTACCTGCATCTCAAGTTCAGTTAACAGTATCCATGAAGGATACAAGAGCTGTTGTCATACTCTGGCCTGACCTGAACGCATGCTGAGTAGGGAAAAGCAGTTGATTTTGAAGTAGATAGTTTAGAAGTTGAGTTTGGATACATTTTTCTAAGATTTTTGAGATGGGAGAGAGAATAGCAATGGGGCAAAAATTGGAAATGTCTATACTATTGCCACCTTTGTGGAGGGGAAGAATGTATGCTTTTTTCCAGATAGTAGGTACATAGGACTCTTGGATAGATCTGTTAAGAAGTATACTGATTGGGTAAGCAATGATTTTAGCTGACATTTGTAGGTATTTAGGGGGCAGTTTTTCAGGAGCATTTTTGTTATAGTAGTAGTAGGTATGGGGGAGAAAGAAAAGCTTGGTAGGGAGGGATCAGTGGTATTTTGTGCAAACTAATTTGGTCGGAAAGGGTTAGTGTTACAGTTAGTCTGAGGAAAGATAGCGGTAAGATTAGATATAGTGTTGATGAAATGGGTCTATATCATTTCATCGAAAAACCTATTTGTTGAATAACTATTATCCAGAAAGACTAAATACTACCTGTATGTAAACTACTGTTATATGTTATCTCCTATTGTCTTTGTTTCATGTCGAGCTTTTCACCCTGGGCCTCTGCTGAAAATGGACATGTGTCCAGTCAGACTTTCCCAGTAAACAAATGTAAAATAAATAATAAACTATTTGTCAAACTGAAATTGTTGAAACCTCTCTTCATCGAACTGCTGTTTCATCTAACTTTTTCACAGGGAAAAAAAATGGACTTCTAACCAAGTGCCCATCACTAAACTCTAAAAATGTAAAACCCATCTAACAGGGGAGCTTCACCCCCCCCACCCCCTACTAACTAAACCAACTCCGAGACTGCACTACAGTGGGGAAAAGGGCAAATTCCCAATGATGGCAACTTTTGCTTTTCCCTGTGAAAACGTTTGATGAAATGGCTGTTTGATGAAGAGAGGTTTAGACAATTTGAGTTTGACGAATAATTATTCGACAAATAGGATTTTTGATCAAGTGATATAGACTTGATGAAGTATGTGCTGAAGAGAATTGTTGTTTCAAAGGGTGTTTGGTCTGGATTTGGACCGGGGTTGCTCTTTGAGCCAGGGTTTAGCAGAGATGAAATGGAGTACCAGAATTTCTTAAGGTTTTGTTTATAGTTCTTTTGCAGACCTAGGTAGTGTTATTTATTGTCTTTAATGACTAAATGCTTTACTTAATTATGGAGTTCTCTAAATTACAGGAGATCAGAGGGATTTTTATTTTTTGCCACACATTCCATGATTTGTCCCAGAAGCTGCTTAGTGTGACAGATAGAATGGTTAGGTTTTACTCTTTTTTGACGGAGTGGGGCTAATTTGTTAAAGGTCTCAAGAAATATTGAGTTAAAGAACTTGACAGCTTCATCTAGGGGAAGGGATTTTAGTATGTTCCAATTGATGTTTTCAAGGCTTTGTTCATGGTTGCTGGGTTGAAATTAGTTAGATTTCTTGTTTGTTTATATTGGTGTTGACTTGGTAATGGAGTGGTGTTACGTTAACTATAGGCAGGCAAGTGGTCATTGACACTGTGAGGTAGTGTGTCTACTGAGGAGATGTTATCTGGGCCAGACACTAGAATCCAGTCAAGGATTGATCCACTGCTCCTTTCACATCCTCCTAAGGACACCATGAAGGAAACTGAAATATATTATCAGGCTTACTTAAACTTTATAGTAACTATATTCAGATTTCCTATGTCTGTATGTGTGTGTGTGTGTGTGTGTGTGTGTGTGTGTGTGTGTGTGTGTGTGTGTGTTTCACCAGGTTATGCAGCATCCTGTAGTGAATTAAGTATTTATCTGTTGAATATTTTTCCTAAATCATTTTCTGTGTACTGGTTCTATGAAGATGTGGCATTGTTGTACAGCTGGAGGTGTTCCTGCATCATAGCACTTGACTCTTCAGTTTATTTTCTGGTCAGGATATTCTTTGTGAAGAGTCTGTATGTCTGTCCTTAGTCTGTATATTGTTTTACTGCTATCTCTGGTTTTGTTTTGCATCCCAAGTGTGTGTGTGTGTGTGTGTGTGTGTGTGTGTGTGTGTGTGTGTGTACGTGTGTGTGTGTGTGTGTGTGTGTGTGTGTGTGTGTGTGTGTCTAAGTATTTGAGCATGCATCAATGTGTGTGTATGTGTGTGTGTGTGTGTGTGTTTATGTGTGTGTATGTAGTGTGACTACATATGTAGCCTGCAACTAACTGGCATTCCAACTAGCACTAGTCTATTAACTTGCGCTCATGACTTGTAAGAATAATGCCTGGCTCCCCATGAACTTAAATTAAATATTGAATATGGATGGATGGATGGATGGATGGATGGATGGAAGGAAGTTTCGGCATTCCACTTACTGAACATGTACTAGCTCATACCACCTTGCAGTCTGTGTATGTCTTTAATTACTGCCTTTTCCATTTGCATTCTGATTTAGCAGAAAACTACACTCCCTAGAAGCTGTCTTCACCCTAGAGAATGCTGACATCTGTGCTGTCACTGAGACATGGTTTAAAGCCACGGAGAGCACACTGAAAGTGCAAGGTTATAATACCTTCCATGTATTTACACCAACTACTATGCAAACAGGTACTAAAAGTTGAGGTGTCTCGATTTACATAAAAAATAAATATACCTCAAGGCTGTTCAAACAGGACAATGTGCTTGAGCTTCTCCATGTTCAAATCAACATAGGCAATATCCAGTACTACTTCCTTGCAAGCTGTAGTCCCCCCTTTATGACCTAGGAATCGTGTAACATGTATTCAAAGTTATTGGAAACACTTGCCATCCAACCCAATACCATATTCATGGGCAGCATTAATTACCTCACTATTAACTGGGAATCATGTATGACACCAAATGTACAGGCACAGAGATTTCTGAATTTTGTAAACACAAACTTCCTGGACCAGATTGTTAGTACACCGACTAGGGGTGCCACCATATTGGACCTGGTCCTCACTAATATGGGAGAGTGCTGCACACACCCTAATGCAATGTATTCTCTGGTAAGGTCAGACCACAAAATTGTCTACTTTGAAGTAAAAATAAAACATGGAACCCCAGCTGGAATATTCAGGAACTACTCGAGGGCTAATTTCCTACTATTAAGTGATAGCCTGGTAAAATTTCAAGCAACCATAAAACATGAAAACACTGCTTCCTATATAGAACTTTACAAAGAAACCCTGTACAAGCATGTTAATAGTGGCATAGATGCAGCTTTACCCACCAGCAAGAAGTACAGAGCTAACTCAAAAAACAAGCAACTCTGGTGGAATCACAACATCAATAGGCTGAATAACCGAAGGAAAAAAATCATGGGAAAATTCTGAAAGTGCAGCACACAGAAAGATAAAAGCATTCTCATCAAACTAAGCAAACAACTCAGAGGACACATAAAAACTGCCAAAGCCAAATTTGATGTAATTTGGCCTTTGAGGCCAAAGACGGCCACAAGGCATTCTTTCCCTATGTCCGTATTCTCAAAGGCAATACACAATTGTGTGCAGAGCTCATTGTAAATGGAACCACCTGTACTTAGACAGAAGATAAAAGAAACTATTGACTGACAAATTCAGCTCCAACTTTACCCCTCTCTGCCCCTCAATCTTCCCTCAGGAAATGCCATCAAATATAACTCCCCCGCTATAACTAGGGAACAGGTCATTAATACTCTCTCCCTAAGGCCAAGAACACTGCATCACTGGGCCCAGACAATAACTCAGGATGCCTTTTAAATATCATGAATCATGACCTGTCATGGCCTATGGAATTGCTATTTAACTATAGCCTCCAAACAGGTGTCATGCCTCATGAATGGAGAACAGCAACAGTCATCCCTCTCCACAAAGGTGGACCATCTACAGACCCTGGAAACTACACACCCATAATTTTCACTAGTCTCAAATGTAAAGCCATGTAAAGAATTATCATGGAAATGATCAACAATGACATAGGAAACCTCCAGACACTGGACCCAACCCAGTTTGGTTTCAGCAAGCGTAGGTTATGCCTACTCAAACTGGTGGACTTCTTTTTGATAGTCAGGGAAGCAATGGATGAGGGCAAAAAGGTTCACACTGCCTACCTTGATCTGGTCAAGGCATTTGGCACAGTACCCCACTTGGGCATTGTTAACAATCATAAGACAAAGCCTTATGTCACCTGGTGGATAGCAAGCTGGCTCACAGACAGGACCTAGGAAGTTAGAACTGGGGAGTCCACCTCTACAAAGAGGCCAGTCACAAGCACAGTCCCTCAGGGATTAATCCTGGGACTGCTCCTTTTTGGTATTTACTTCTCTGAAGTCAAGGCCAGAATCAGTGGTCTCTGGCTGACTAAATTTGCCAATGATTGCAAATTAGGAGCTGTCACTGAATCATCCACTAACACAAATGTTCTCCAGAAAGGGCTGACACAAACAAACAACTGGTGTCAGAGCCATGGACTAAAACTAAATGCCAAGAAATGCATAATAGTGTCCTTCAGGAAGTTACCCAGCCCAGTAACTATCATATTGATAATATACCATTAAGAGTTGACTCAGTAGTCAGGGACTTGGGGACACACAGACAGTAATCTAGCCTTTGACCATCATCTGTCTACACTGGTGAGGAAATTGTTCTATGTTGTGCAACTTATAAACAAAGGTATGGCATTTAGGTCCAAGGAATTCATTGTTCCACTGTATTTGGCATTCATCAGACCTATCATTGAGTAGAATGCCCCCTTTGGTATATACCTAATCAGGCAAATCCAGCAATTGGAACGTCCACAGAGATTCTTCATTAAAAGAATACAAGGCATAAGTAACATGTCCTATGCAGACTGCCTCAAGGCTCTATCCCTGTATTCTGCCTCCTACAGGCTGTTGAGGGAGATCTATGCCTGACATACAAGGCATTTTCATACCTCACTCTGATGGACCTCCTGCATATCCACAAAACAAACATCACTAGAATTAACCATTCTAAAGACTTAACCCTTGCCTGTGATATAAATGGGACATGCTGGAGAGATAGGTATTTATTCCAAAGACTACCTCTTCCTTGACTCAGGCTTCCCATCCATGTGAAGCAGAGTTCATCCCTAACCCATTTCATGTGTAACTTGGACAATTGGATGGGGAACAGGAAATTCATCCCTGGTTTGGCACTTAATGTCTCTAATAGACACAGGTAGCCTGTGAATGTTTCACTTCCCAAGTACCTGCTTATACTTATAAAGGGTACCAGAACTTGTCAGAGACTTGGGATGCATGGCTAGCCTTAAAAAGGTCCTTGTGGTTGTTAACGTAGTAAACACCTACAAACCTATTAGCATAGTATGGATCTCTTTTAGCATCCAAGCTAAATACCTTGTCATGGAACCAACAGCGATTAGTACTGCTCTCTGTACACACTTGTTATTTGTTCCCATAGTTGACATAGTGATGTTTCATTACTCAGGTTTATGGCCCATAAACAAATACTGTCCCTTTGTTCTTAACCTATGAAGCACTAATAATCACTTAATGCAGCACATTTACTATTTAAAAGTGCTGTTGTATAATTTGCATTTGTTGCATTCATAGCTAGAGGCCCCTATTTGCTTTTCCAACTTTATATAATACTTTGTCATTCTCTCTTCTCAGTGTTGCATGATTCAGCTACTGCTAGATACTTTGACCAAACATTTATCTCCCCATGGATGTATCATCCTGTTAGCTATCTGTAGTTCCTGGCTACCTCTATATTTAATTCATATTTTTTCTCAATCTGTCATCTTCTTTTTTTTTAATTCTGTTTTACTCAGCTTTATTTAATCTTTAACTATTTGAGTTATCCAGGGACAAGGCATCCAGCATCTTTTACATCATACGAAATGCAGTTTGCACAGAAACACTGTGTTGCGTAAATAGCGTAAGCTTTCTTAGACCAAAGAATGTCTTCAAGCCTGTCCTAGATTTCAAAATCCTACTTTGGGTATCCCCATTAAAAGTGATACACTGTATTGTACACAAGCAGTCTGCCATCCACTCAAGATACACACACACACACACACACACACACACACACACACACACACACACACACACACACACACACACACACACACACACACACACACACACACTAGAAATAACCAACGTCTGGCTTGGCATATTCATTTAGTAATGTTTTGTAGTGATGTAAACATATTCACTGACTGTTATTATTATGTATTTAGTCAGACGGCATGCTAAAACATTAAACATGGTTAACATTTTAAGCCCACAGCATTTGCAGACTTGCTTGGGCCTCCCCTAAAAAGGCACCAGGGCTGGTCTCACTATTTGAGAAATGCTGGTCTAGAGAAAAAGAATTAAATGTGAATAATGTTATAACAACAGACATGAAAAATTGTAATAATCATGGAAACATGCTTACTTCAGCAAAACAAAAGAAAACTAAACTCTTTTCATGTGGTAGTTCTCTGTACCCTTGGTTTCACGGACTTCACCCACACTACCCCAGACTCTAAATATAATAACGCCATGGTGTCCATATATTTAAAATGGTGTTAATTATTATTAAGCTGTAGTGACATGGAGTTATAATTACAATTTGGGGGGCACAATGGGGTGAAAAGGGGCTTATCATTTCAATTTATTTAATGATTTGTTACATTTTTATTACTTCTGTCTTCATATTAAAATCACAGTTCTTCAGTTATGACTTTGCTATTTTCTTTTCACTGATTTGAAATTTGGCTTATGTGAATTCATTTTGGCTACTCTGTGTTTTAAGAATTGCTCTTCTGTTAAATAACTAAGTCATTTAGTTAAATGTGTTGCTTGTTTAGTATTTTGCGAAAAATCACAGCCTCTAAAGAAGGCCTTACATGCACTACATAGGACTTCTACGATTTCTCAAATGATACATTGAGATGTGCTTCACTAAATCCTACTTACTAAATATTTTCTGTCTTCAAAAGACTGACCCGTGGATGTCAACCCCCCCTCCCCTAAAAATAATTAGCTCTGAGATAATGCCACCTCAGAGAAAGTTTTGTTTTGTGAGCATGTACCTTCTGATGTCTATAAGATTCAGTGTTTATGATGCAGAGAATATTTCATCATCTGACCTCATAGAAGACAATTGCCATGTAGCCATCACAAAAATGTTTCTTTCTGCAATACCATATTCTTTGGTAAAGACAATTTTCCATGTAATCTATCTGGTGTGGCTGCAACACAACTGCAACAACATGATGTTGATGCTTTCGACAAAGGCATGCAACTTCAAAGGATAAGAATATCTGGACAGGTTACTGATTCTAACAATGATGTTCGCCGAATCATCTCATACCTAAATGTTCTTATCTTTAACAGATGCACAAACTGGACTATCTACAAGTCTTTTTCCAGCCTGCCAAAGGAGGAATTTGTGCAGTTGACGATAAAGGATAGTGAAAATACTTACTGTAGGATATTTCTAAATACATTTCTTAGCAAGTCTAAGGCTTTTTTGTTATATAGTAAACCTATACTGGGGTATGATTTCTTCCCCAGTGATCTCATGAATGTTTTTACATGGGATAAACTATAACAACCCTCACACTATCATTGACTTATTCTATTATCACACTACAGACCTAACCCCTCCTTTTATCATCTCACCATAGAAATAACCCCGTCTCTCTTCTACTGACAACAAGGCTCATCTCTCTGGTACCCTTCTTTGTATAGACTGTGTGTGCATGCAGACTATTTCAAGCTTTCCTCTGTAACTCAGATTTAGCAGTTACTGTTTTCAGTAAAGGAGTTAGCATAAGCTTGTACTAAAATGTTGGATTCCCAAACTTCTCTGAACATTGGCTCTCTTTCTGACTTGCTGAACATGGCTAATTTGTATTAGACCTATAATCAAATGGGATGCTATTGATTTTAGCTATATGCCCGTTGCAATATTATCTGCTGTTTTCAATTTGGTTTAAAAGGTAATAACAACTAAACTACCTTCAGAACTCTGTGTACCATTGTTTCATTAAGTGTCATAGTACCTGAACCATATTCCTAACACAAATAACATTACGGTCACTATGGATATAATGCAAGAAATTAAAGGAGCATTGATTGATTGATTGATTTTAATGATGAAAGATGTTGAACTTGTTGATTCATAGGTTCATAGGTGTGTACTACGCTAATGGCCCTGGAGCCTTTACAAGCCTAGCCCCCCAAAATTGCCCAGCCACCATGCCACCTGATGTTAGTTCACAGTCCCCATATCAAGTAGGGCAACTGGAATGATCCCTGGAGTGAACTTTCTGTTACCCATCCACTTGTCAAGATTTCACTTGAAGAGGGCCAGCGAGGTGCTCTGCTTGACATGAATGGGAAGCTTATTCCAGAGTATGGGCAGTCTTTGGGAGATGAACCTGTCCCCCCAGTATGTTCTGTTAATTGTGGTAATGAGGTTGTGATCTCTGGAGTGTGTGGCGTGGGAGGACTGGGATTTCTTTAGGTGTAGCACTTCAAGTAGGGCTGGGTCAGACATGGCTTTATAAGTCAAACAGAGATCACCTCTAAGTAGATGATAAGAGACTGAGAACAGCTGAAGTGTCTTGAGTCTGTTAATGTAGGACATGTATTTAAGGCCTAGGATCCTTTTTGTGAGGTACTTTTGTGGCCTCTCCAGCTGTTGTAGGTGTCTGGTCAGGTACATGCCAAATGGGGTGTTATATTCGATGATTGGTCTAATGAGTGATGAGCAGAGAGGAATGATGACCTCTTTCTTCCTGGATGTGAAACCTTTGGTTATAAGATGTGCCACATAGAAGGACTTTCTGACTGTAGTGGGAATGTGGTGGTCGAAGGTGAGGTGCCTGTTGAACTGGGTGCCCAGATCTCTTCAGTGTTTAGTGGGCTCCCATCAACGTGGTAATTCGTGGGAAGTGATTATTTTCCAAAGGGGATGATAACGCATTTTTTGGCATTAAGCTTCAGGCCATGGTTCCGACACCAGCCATTGGTCTCACAGAAGCACTTCTGTAGGATGTCTGCATCACTTTGGGAATTGATAATGACTCCTAGCTTGCAGTCATCAGTGAACTTGGTCAGCCGGAGTCCTTCTGTGTTGGCCTGGACTTCCGAGAAGTAGATGCCAAACAGGAGAGGGCCCAGGACCGAGCCTTGCGGGACTCCACTCGTGACTGATTGACAGTCTGACTGGGAATCCGCAACTTTCACTCTGTGGGTCCTGTCTGTGAACCAATTTGCAACCCACTTAGTGATGTAAGGATTGATGCCTAGTTTGGTGAGTTTATCAATGATACCTGAGTGGCGAATGGTATCAAAGGCCTTGGCCAGGTGGAGGTAGGCTGTATGCACTGCCTTACCCTCATCCAGAGTCTTGGTGACTGCCTTGAAGAAGTCAACCAGGTTCAGCAGGCAGGATCTCCCCTTGACAAAGCCAAACTGTGTGGGTTCAAGAGTTTGGAGATTGCCTATATCTTTGTTAAGCAGGTCCATGATGATGTGCTCCACAGCTTTGCATACCAGACTCGTCAGGCTAAAGGGGCGATAGTTCCCGGGGTCTGTAGTTGCTCCCCTTTTATGGAGCTGGATGACTGTAGCAGTACGCCATTCATTAGGGACATAGCCTGAGGTAAGGCTGTGATTGAAAAGGGCATGCAGATGTGGTGCCAATTCATTTTGTAGATCATGTAGGATGCAGCCAGGGATATTATCAGGTCCCATGGATGCTGTATTCTTGACTTTGGGCAATGCAGCTTTTAGCTGTGCTGCAAAAATGGTGGGTACCAGGCTTTCTTCTAGTATTGTGATAGGGCCCGGGGGAGGGAGAGGGGTAAAGGTGGCAATTAATCTGTCGGCCAGAATGTTGGCTATATCTGTTGGCTCAGTATAGGAGGTGCCATTGTGAAATAACTCAGAGCAAATCTGGGTATTGCCTTTGAGGTTTTTGATATAGCTATAGAAGGCTTTGTGCTTGTTTTTGATGTCAGCTGCAATTCTGTCTTCATAGCTGGCTTTAGAGGATTTGATAAGGGATCTTAGCTTTTTCTTGAGACTGATAAGGGAGGTTTTCCAGTCTTGTGACTTCATTTTTTCTGCAACAGTTTCTTCCTTCTGTTGTAGAGTTTATTGATGTCTGGGGACCAATAGCTTGGCTTCCTTTTTTTGGAGGAGCGCATCTTAGTTCTATTTGGTATGGCAAGGTCCATGAATTTGTGTACATGCTTGTACAGTGCATTGGTGTATGATTCAGCAGTCATGCAGCTATTTTCCATTGGCATGGGTGCCGGGAAGTTGGCCACGTCTGTTTTTAGGAGCCCAAAGTTAGATTTAGAGACATTTTCAGGGTGGTCACCTTAGTGAGGGGTGTAGGTGAGATGGATATTTCTATTGAAATCAAGACACACGTGAAAATAAAAAGTGTCAGGTATATCCAAACGTAGCCCAAGCAAGCTTTAAATAAACTGGTAGAAAAGTGTTGTCCTGAACGCAGATTTATTGTTTTTTTAAAAACAAAACACGTTTTCGCTACTGTGCGACAGTAGCTTCCTCAGAGAAACAGAGCACACAAAAACGCCAAACATTTAAACTTATGAGTGGCGTGAATACGTAGAATCACGTCACTTCAATTGAGCAATGATATGCGTAAATAAACGATTCAGTATTAAGTACATCTGTATAAAATTCATCTAAAAAACCTCTAAAAAACATACCGAGCATTTCCAACTCAATGCTGTGTTGTGTTAAATATTTATGTGTTTAAAAGCGTTTAATGAATAAATAAATTTGTCCTTCAAGCAGAGTCAGTGATTACTAGTATAGTAAGGGCAACTCATTAGAGCATCTAGGATGTGCTCTATTGACATTGGTTTTCAAAGTGAATGCCAACTTTTGAAAGACATGTTTCTCAACCGTGGTTACCCTTCAGTACTGGTTGATGAGACGATCCAAGAAGTTAGCCGAAAACGATTTAATGGAACCTTTACACCATTACTTTTTAAAGACTGTTGCAACACATGGAATAACCACTCTTGTTCCCTTATTGATTCTCCTATTTCAAACACCATTGACAATCAGACTTGTTTGAACATTCCTATTGTTAAACAGTTCATCACTAGTTTTATCACCACTTACAACACCAATTCCACTCAGATTAGATATATTGTTTTCAAAAATTGTTTTTTCATCAGGAACAATTTACAACTGAAGGAAAAATTGGGTGAAAATCCAATTATAGAGTATAAAAAAGGCAACAATCTTAAAATGCTTTTGGAAAGAAATAAAGAATCTGATTTCAATTTGAGACAAAAGGGGACATTCATGTGTGGTTCCTGCAACTATTGTAAATATTTGAGTACATCAAACTCTTTCACCATTAGAAATAGAAAATATTACATTAATTATAAAATGAATTGTGAGTCTAAATCTATTGTCTACTTAGCTACATGCGATTGTTGTCCAGCCTTTTACGTAGGTAAAACAGATCGTAAATTACGTGAAAGGCTGTACGAACATATTTATGCCATAAAGAAAAATAAAGTAGATAACGCTTTGGCGAAACATATCTCGTGTAATCCTGGTCACAGCTTTCACTTTCTTGCCATAGACCATGTACCTTATTCCATCAGAGGAGGTCCTATATCACTACTTTTAGAAGCTAGTGAATTAGAGTGGCAATTAAAACTTGATGCGTTTTGCATACCTGGTTTAAATGAAAACTGTAACATTAACTGCATTTTAAAATTAAGAAGCACTTTGAGATAAAAAGCCAGAATTTGTGAATATATTATACGGCATCTCAAACTGCATACCCAATGTCTGGTTTTTTAAAATAATGTTTGAAACTACATATATATATATATATATATATATAACAGAAAATAATTGATTAAATACATTTTTATTGATGTATAAATTGATTGTATTTAGGTATATGCCAGTACATTATTCACTTAATAACTTTTAAGTTAAGAAGAATACTTTCAGATATACATTTTAACTTATTTGATATGTCTTAAATTAATTGATTTAATAGTTTTGACCATAAAGTCTATTATAAAATACAAAATTCCTATATATACATTTTAGAATACGTATAGCAGTATTGTTACTTGTTGTACAAACATGCGCTATACTAGTAATCTGCTTGAAGGACGAATTTATTTATTCATTAAACGCTTTTAAACACATAAATATTTAACACAACACAGCATTGAGTTGGAAATGCTCGGTATGTTTTTTAGAGGTTTTTTAGATGAATTTTATACAGATGTACTTAATACTGAATTGTTTATTTACGCATATCATTGCTCAATTGAAGTGACGTGATTCTACGTATTCACGCCACTCATAAGTTTAAATGTTTGGCGTTTTTGTGTGCTCTGTTTCTCTGAGGAAGCTACTGTCGCACAGTAGCGAAAACGTGTTTTGTTTTTAAAAAAACAATAAATCTGCGTTCAGGACAACACTTTTCTACCAGTTTATTTAAAGCTTGCTTGGGCTACGTTTGGATATACCTGACACTTTTTATTTTCACGAGATGGATATTTCCATGGTGATCAGTTTGTGGTCAGATTTAATCAGGGAGGAATTGACTATAGGTGTGGAGCAACAGTCTCCCATGTTGGTGATAACCAGGTCGAAAATGTTGCTTCCTCTAGTGGGGGTCAGAATGAGCTGGTCCACGGCATTGGAATTGATAAATTCCAGAAAGTGTTGGATCTGTACATTGGTGCTTGAATAGTTTTCCCAGTTGATGGAAGGGTAGTTGAAGTCACCCAGTGTGAGAGTATTGAGTTGGACCTTGATAGATTCCAGGGTGCTTAGAACGTTGGAGTGAGAGTCTGAGGACATGTTTGGGGTTCTGTATCAGGCTATGACTTGTATTGCTGTCTTAACTAGTAATAGTTGTACCTGAAGTATCTCAGATGCATTATGCTGGGCTACCATTCTAGAGGTGTGCATGTCCTTTAAGTATATGTAGACACCACCACCTTTGGAGCTTCTGGACATATTCTGGGGTCAAAAGGTATGGTATGAGTTGTAGCCTGGTAGCCCAGGGGTGCTTTCTGCCTCTTTAAACCAGGTCTCCATTACAGCACAGATGTTGACATTCTCCATTTTGAGGAGAGCTTCTCGTGAATGCATCTTGAGATTTAGACTTCTAACATTGAGCAGCATCACCCTCAGATTGCATTTGTTTGTAACTGTTACAGTGGAATTTTGGTCTTTGGAACACTGCCTAAAAAAGGCACTATATGGGTGGCAAGAGCCTTAGCCAGTACCCGGAATGCCAGGAGTGACAGATGCAGGCCATCTTTGGCAAAGCATCGAGGTCTGTTGATCACGTTGTCCCAGGCAGACAGATACTGGATCCCCTTAGAATGACACCAGAAACTTAACCAATTGTTGAAGTCAGTCATTTTCTGCTTGCATTGTGGTATCATTCTGGGTGATGGTAGAATACTGCTCAGGGCTAGGGTCATACCTGTCTGGGCCACATAATCCAAGCGTTCCATCACATCTCTTTTCATGTGGTCCAGGGAGGTATGTCTCAGGTCATTCACACCCACACGGACAATGACTGAGTCATATTTCTACTTGTTGTGAGTGACCTGAGTGCATGTGTTATGTGCCAGATCCTAGCACCTGACAGAAAACTGACTGTCAACTTTTCCTTGTTCAACCTAGTGAGTGGGACATCAGTGTGCCTCACAATTGAATCTCCTATGATTAGTACATTGGGCAAAGTGTTTTTCCGTAAGGGCTTCGGTTGAGGGGCACACTGTGGTAGTGAGCTATGCGTTCTGGGGTTGGTGTTGTGTTGTGGTGGTCGAGTGCATTTCTGTCTCAGGGGTCTCTGTTGTTTGGGTAAATTTTTATTGAGAGCCTCCACAAAGGTGGGTGTATGGTTTGTCTTTCTATGTGTGGGTTGTGATTGTAGCCTGATTCTGGATAAATTTGCTTCACTATTTACTAACAATTTCAGATGACCTCTCCCGCGGTTATCTGTCTCACTCATTTTATCTGATGTTCTTCTATGCTCTGCACAAATCATCTTGTCTTGTTACATATTGTGTCAGCAAAGTTACCCCTGGGCATTACCCTCATTAATGGTTTTCTAGCTGTTCACACTAAAGCCAGTTAATACTAGCAATACACAATACATGTTGTATTTTTCATTCTGTATGCCGAGGCTAACACATGCTTCCCCCTTAGATGTGGTCAGTGCCTCTGAACACATACCCTAGATTGCAAGCTCCTTTAAGTGTCTTGGAAAACTATTAAACATCTTAAAAAATGTCTCAGTTTTAAAATGACAATAAAATCAAAACTGCCTTCAGCATCAGAGTCTACTATTATTTATTTATTTATTTGCAGTTGGTTTACCAGGATAGTCCATTGGACCAAAAAGAACCCGTTTTTCAATGGAGTACCGGGGAGAAAAGCTCCAAAAACAAGTAGCAAGGTTACAGAAAGGTATTTGGTTACAATTATACAGTTACTATGGACTAGTAAAAAAATAAAAGGAAAAAGGAAACGTTGGAAATACAGCAGACTAGTGAACAAATATACAGATATTACAATCTTGTAAAGCAGAAAACAAAAAGTTTACAATATAGAAACTGAGAAGCTTTTACAACTTAGGGTAGGTTACACTTGAGGTACCTTTCATACATTCAGGATAAATAGCTTAATACGAACAAGAGCAAGATCTATGAGCTTACATAGAATGTTTACAATATAGAAACTGAGAAGCTTTTTCATCTTAGGGTAGGTTACACTTAAGAGGTACAAATTATTGAAAAAAAAACATACCCGTTAAGAAGGACAGGTGAAGTTTATTAAAAAGTACTCTGATTACTGCTTTTATTTCTTACAAAATAACATATTCTTCTTTGATACGGAAACAATCATTTAAGTCTGGATGGTGTCCTACATTTAATTACAGCTTCCATGATAACTCTTTATTTTTGAGTAATTAAACAAGATCATATCCTCAGAATACAAGGCTGATCTTTTCAATTACAAAGAGAATTTTTAAAATTGTCCAAAATGATAACATTTATACACAGCATTTCCAGTGTCCTTATTACATATTGGATACAGATGCTCACATATCCTTGTCTGCATATTAAACGATATCTTTGCCTATAAAATCACTGACTCACACCACCGTCACTGGATGGAAATGAAGAACAGACCATCCTTGCATCTAGGATGTGTATTGTAAAGCGGGCACAGACTACACAGTGGAAAAAAGACAAACTCTGTGACAAGCAAATCATCACCATTCATCATTAACATTGGCTCCTTTTTTTCTCATTTTTATATGGGGGTCAGGTTGTTGTTACATCTCTTGACTCATAGTCACTCTTCGAGCTTGTTTGACAGTCATGCCTGACCATTGCAGATCTTCTCTCATACAATCTTTTATTCCCTTGGCTGGATATCTTCATTTATGATTGTCAACTTCCTGTTTCTCTCATTACTTGTTTACCAAACTGTCTTCTGCTTTCCTGAAAAATGTGAGAAAACCACCATAATCAGTTCTCCTTGACCTTCTTTGCAATTTGACCTCTTTGTCATCTGACCTGATGCTCTGATTTCTATATTGATTCCATTATGTGCATCCTACTACCCATCTTAGGCACTTCATCTCCATCACCTTAAGCTTTCTCATCCTTTGTCTTCACTGCCCAATTTTCTGTGCATTTAGAAACACTGGCCACACTACTGTTTTGCACACCTTACTCTACAACTTCTTTGGCATTCTTCTGTCATAAACTACCCCCTGCCACTTTAATCCAGTTGGCTGCAAAAAGTCTAATTCTAGCTTTGACTTCATCACTCATACTTCCCTTCTGTTCAACCACACCTCTTGGATACTTGAAGCTGTTAACATGTGCCCCTGCGTTCCCTAATGTCTCACAATTCAGCTGTTTCTGAATTCACCCATTTGGTAGCATGACCACTGTCTGGTTTAAACTTAGTTTCATTGTACATGTCTTCAGTTTTGCATTCTAGTTGTCTATCATTTACCGAAGTTCTTATTTAAAGTCTGCTTGCAATGCCACATTATCTGTACACGGCAGTGGTGTTGGTCTGTCTCCTCTAACCTATGTCCTAATGAAGTCCATCACCAGTATGAACAGGAGTGAGCTCAGGCCTAATGGCCATGCTGGGGCAGGACACCCTCTGGGCTTACAATTTATATGGATATGTCATTTTGAAAAGTGTTTGCGGTCATGCCCATTTAAGTAATTATTTAAATGGTTTGATATGAAATACATCTATTTTTATTATGGTGCAGTTTTTATGTGATTTTTAAAATGTTCATATTGTGTGTTTTGAGACATTCATATACTCAGTCTGTTCAATAGTTCCTTCTTCTTTTTCTTTTTTTACTTTCTTTGTTTCTGCTATCAGTCATTACCCCCTCCCAGACAATTACCCCATTTGCTCCCCATCACAAGGCCGAGCGTTGACTGGACAGGATTTAAACAGCTGTCCGTGATAGTTTGAAGAGTTTTTGCTTGCTGCCCCCCTCCACCTCACATATAAACACATTCAGTGAAACACCGGGGAGGAGATGTGCAGTGGGTTGCAGAGAAGACAGTCTTCTCATGTCCTCAGGGAGTGTTTTCCCTCAGGCAGCCCTGCCCTACCACATGTAGCATGAGGGGTGCTTTTCCCAGTTTCCATCAAGGATATCATACAACTCAGTGTACCTTCTGAGTATGTATATCCCTTTTCCTCCTCCTATAAGGAACATTTCTTTTGGTCAGTTGGAATGCCTCCTTTGTGTAGAAAAATGATAATGTGCCTCTTTCTGTAGCGTACCTATACTGCCTTCTCTAATGTTATTGTTCATTAATAGAGTGAGTGTTATTGCAACCGAGCATACTGGCAGTTTTTATTCATTTGAGAAATAAGCTATCATAACCATCTAAACCTGAGCTGTCAGTCTCTATACCTGATTTAAGGGAACTAGATGGTGCTTCTTCCGATATATTTGGAACTGACTCTTCAAAGCAGTTTCATAGTAGAGTGACTATTTCTTTATCTCTGGCATGCAGGTGGAAAGGAAAGGGATAGTGTTATTTTGGGCTACAAGAGCTTGCTGATTGACTTTCAAATGATTTTAGGGAATTTCTTTATTTCTGAGTCCTGATTTAAAGTAGCCTTTTATGGTATTTAATACACCATTTCAATTTATTTATGAAAAAATTTAGTGATGTGTTCTGCTTTTTACATATTTTGATCAAGGCTTTGTCATATTCTAGCCTGAAAGCTTTAAAAGAGCTGAGACTGAAAAGCATTTTTAACTCAAAAAGCTTTACTGAGGATTACACAGTCTAGGACACCCTTGAATTTTTAGGTGGAAAGGATTACAGCTGCATTCAGTGTGAGCGCACGTATGACGCGCTGTCAGTTTAATGCAGAGATGAGTCATTTTATACAATTCTAATATGTGTTTTCCATACTACCTTTCTGAAGACATCTGTGCTATTTCGGAAGTTAACTATTGTTTCTCTATGGCAAATGCAGAATGGTTATAACTAATGGAGGTAGCCAGTATACCTTAAGATGTCAACTTGGATGGATGAGAGAAATGTCCCTTGTATTTTTTTCTATTAAATTTGCTATCTCTGCATATAGATAAGTATATTAATTGGTATAAAATACCACTGAAGAAACTTGCTACAGGACTTGCTACACAAGGGCTATAGACTAGGATATTTTAGCCAAACAGATATTAACAAGAAACTTTATAATGAAAATAATTCTATTGCATGTTTTTATTGTCTTCCTAAACTGCACAAAAATATGCATAGACCATCTGGTAGACCGATAAGTTCGGCATCTAATTATTTTTTAAAGCATGTAGGGATATGTCTTCATACCTCTTTACTTTACTATGTGATGACGTTACCTTCATTCATTAAAGATACTTTCGATTTTTTACAGAAAATAGAGGATGTTATATGGAATGAAGGAATGTATTGGATTTCTATAGATGTTAAAGGCTTATACACCTCTATTCACCATAAAGATGGCATAGAAGCCTTGTCATTCTTTTTGGGTGATAATCCAGTTAGTAGTTACATACTAGAATTGGTTGATTTTGTTTAAATAATAATTATTTTGCATTTTCTGGAGACAAATATAGACAGAAAATGGGTACAGCCATGGGGGCATCTTTTGCCCCCATGTATGCTAACCTATTTATGGGTAGATATGAGACTGAATACCTATATACACACAGTTTTTGTAATGAACATGCTATGTACAGGTACATAGATGATTTTGTTTTTTTGTTTTTTTTTTGTGCGAAGGAGGTGTAGACATGGTCCCTTCCTTTGTTAAAGATTTGGATAATAATAGATTTGATATTCAATTTGATGGGCTCCAGATAGGGGAATCAATAGTTTTTCTGGATGTGACTTTGACAGGGGTGGTTGGTGAAAAAATAACAACTAGAATACATAGGAAATTTATTGATAGTGATCATTTTTTACATAAAACTAGTTGTCACCCACCCCATTTATTGAACTCTCTTCCCTATGGGGAATTATTAAGGGTGTATAGACTATGTAATAATAGTGCAGAGTTGTATGAAGAAATTTGTCTTACAATTAATATGTTTTTGAAGTGAGGTTATTGCTTAACTGATATTCAGGAAGCTTTGAAAAAGTTGAATCATACAGTGTATAATAAGTCTAATTCTACTCATGATAGAAGAGTATAGGATGTCATATGCATGAACTAAGCATTTCAATTGAAATGACTTTTTCGTTACAAAGCACTGTATGGTTTAAAATGTTAAGTAGGCACCATGACATGGGGTCACATGTATACTGTCTCTTTGAGAATTAGGGAGATACATATGTATATGGGTGTATATATTTTTTTTCTGATGCAAACTTTGTTTTAAAAGTTTTTTAACAATTTTTTCAACAACTTTTCACAATAACAGTTATTCATTTATGTGTATAACCTGTATCCAATATTTTATACTTGTATATGTATTTACAAATTATTTATAGAATTGATTTAATACGAACCAAATGTTTTTATTACTGGATATGAAGGGTTAAAAGTTTGGTTAATTTACCAACTTCAGCATTGATTGGCCAGCCAGTTAGAATGAATGGAATGATATATAAAGTGTTTTTAACTTGAAGCAGATGATTCTGATGAAGTCTCCGTAGTGGAGATGAAAGCACTAAATCCAACTTTTTTCATTATTTTATGTTAAATAAAGAAATTAACTGGAGTTCTTTGCAACCCGTTTTCGGCTGGTGGATTGATTACTATATTGAGTTCTAAGAACTTTCACTTTTACTGGAAGCAGCGTCTTTTGACATACTAGAAGATGTATTAATAACAATAATTTTACTATGTACAACAAAAGACTAGAGAAGTCTGATTACAGACAAGTTTTTATAGTTACTCTGTATAATATTTTTTTCTGATAAACAAGTGGATATTAATTTTTTGTTTTTTGGTCTTTTTTGTTTGAATTTCAGGAATTTAAAAATTTATTGTGTAGGTATCCGATGTTCTCTTTTTCCAAGGGAAGAAGTATTAAGGACATTATTGTGCACAATAAATGTATGAGACCTGAGGATAGAATATATAAAGAATTAACACCTAAGGGCACTTTTGCTTGCTCTAAATGCTCAATGTGCAGTTATATAGTGGATTCTTTTAAATATATTAATGGATATAAATTTTATCCTAAGAGTCAGTATAATTGTTCTACTAGTAGGGTAATTTATGCTCTTAAATGCCCCATGCAGTCTTTTCTATATCTGTGAGATGAAAAGAGCCTTTAGAATTAGACAGCTGGAGCATATTAGGGATATTAAATCCCAAAGAATTACTAGACCTGTAGCCATGCATTTTCATTTAGCACATAATAGTGATGTTTCTTTACTTAAAGCCAGTATTTTGGAACAAATGGATTGTGATATAGATAATCCAAATGGCAAAACTAAATTGCTGCATAAAGAAAGTATTTATATTTTGAAGTTTTGTACTTTGAATCCAGGTGGGCTTAATGCTGAATGCACATGGAAAGTCTTGATTTAATGAAATTTTTGAAACATTTAAATTAGAGATGGGTTTAATTGTTTAATTGACTGTGTTTTTAACAGTATATAAGGACAGTGGGTAGATGTCTTGTTTTGTACTCCTGGAAGTCAGTTAGTTGCCAAGGAACTAGAGACAGTGTGCTAATAAACTCCTGTTTGTGGATTCTACTGACTCTGGCTTTCTTCAGTGGTATTTTGGACTTTTGGTTTCATTTTCTCATGGTTTCAATATTAATTGGTATAACCTGTCCTGTGTAGCAAGGCATGGGCCCTGTTTAATATTTACATTGCCAGTGTAGATTTTGTCAGAGTTTCTGTTGTTCATTAAGAACATCAGTATATCTTCCAGATCAGTAACAGGCTGCTTGGGAAGTCCTTGTAGTATGCAGGATATGTGAGGACAAAGAGGGCTGTTGATAATGATTGCATCCCTATGTTCAATGAGTGGGCATCATTTTTCAAAGAAGACCAGTTTACATATTTTTTGGTTAATACAGCAGTATCACCAGCATCTTTATGAAGTCTGTCATAACAGAATAAGTTGTACCCAGGCAGTTTAACCTTGTGTAATAATTACAAATGGTTTGAGTTATGTCCCAGTTCATATGGGAATCCATGATATTAGAGTTTAATGAAAACCTATGGTTGTTGCGATTTCTTGTAGACACTGTATGCATTGACACAAATGATCTTTGGTCTGTTATCATCTGCATCATTCAGTAGACTGCTTACTGCATTATAACTGGGCTCTCCAGGACATCTTTTATGTTGTTTAGAAAATGGATTTTTGTACTGGCCAGGGTTCTGATGCCTGTTATCAGATACTTTCAGGAGAGATTTTATCCACAGTCTGTGCAGGTTATGTCTTGTTGTTTCTTTCTAGAGATTTGGTTTTTGGAAATGAAATTGTGCTAAGAAAAATGCCTATTGTTTGTATCAATGCATGATCCTGGTCTTTTATGTTAAATGTGGACTGTCTTACTGTCATTACTGAGGTTGATACATGTACTTTTATAAGAATGATGACATCTTAACTGTAATTCCAGGGTAGTACCAACAAGTACATAGGAAGGCAGAAATCCATTTGTGGCTTATTGGGCACAGGATAATGTGTGTTGAGAGACAAAGGACTAGGTATAGTTTGTGCATTTTAAGACTAATGTGTTTTAGGGGGTCCACCCTATATGATCAAAGATCTCTTTGACTAAAAGATTTCTGCATGTGGAAAATATGCACTTTTACTTGAATGCACTTATTGGTGAATGCTGCAGATGTCAAATGGAGCAAAATGGATTGTGGAAGATAAGAGTGGGTTTGTGATAGTAATGTACAAACACTTGGATATACTGACAATGAAAGCATTATGGGGAAGAAGTGTGTGTGAGTGTTTATAAGGTAGGTTTAGAGTATGGGCAAGGTAAGAGGATAGATTTAGTACTGTATGTGGTATTTTCCCCCGCGCCACCTTAGCAGTACATGCTATCCCTAATCCAAATCCTACACCTTTGCTTAGAAAAAAACTTTCTTTAATATTACCCCTACCACTATTCAGACACGTTTGATATGATTATAGTGGTAGGGTTTTTGTTATAATGTCTTAAAAATATTTTTTGTGTTACTTTTTTGTTTTCATTATTTTTGGTTTTCAGTAAATGTGTTTTTGATATTCCAGCACTAAACAATTGTGCTTTGATGTTTATGGATTTTTTTGACTTGCCTGCTTAATGTTAGTGCATTGCTATAGTAAAGTTATATTGAAAAGAAAGAAAATTTTGAAATAAAAGAAAAGGCTGGCTAGGCAGAGTAGTACAAACAACACTTTTTATAAAAAAATTATAAAACAAAACACTGTTAAAACAGCATAAGTGCTTTCATACACAAAGGTACTTCATCAGATCCAATACAAAAACATCACACCAGAATAAATTTATAGCTTAATACCTAAGGTCACGTGACCTTAGAATTGGCTTAATGGGGATGACTTAATTTAACCTCTTGCCTTCATTGGCTCTAAACAAATGCATCCACTTTATTTCCACACATTCTGTTTTAGTCTTAATGTCACCTCCTCTTAAACTTGGTGTATATAATTCCAACAGTGTTTTGTTTTATAATTTTTTTATAAAAAGTGTTGTTTGTACTACTCTGCCTAGCCAGCCTTTTCTTTTATTTCAGTATTTTTGACTTTTGCTGGTTGCTCTTTTTTGTTTTGCACATTTGGACTTGGTTCGTTAAAGAAAAAATTGAATTCAACAAAAAGTGTAGAGTTGAAAAGGGTGTATTATTGCAGCATCATTTTTTTTTAATTTCTATAAATGTTTTGGGTTTGTAATACAGTGACAATTCATGAAATTAGTACTGCTTCAGTCTTTGATGTTTGCAAAGTGTGCTCGTCTTAGCGTAAGAAATGTATCCAGATTGCTTTGTACTTCACTTCATACAAGGTTACATGTATTGGTGGCACATTTAAGTACCTTGAACATTCTTATTAATCCTTTTGCCCCTAATAGTATTGGAACTGTTTGGGTCTCTTTCTTAAACATTGATGTAGTTTCTGATTGCAAATCCTGCTATTTTACACTTTTGTGTCTCTCAATACATATGACACTATAATCACTGTGTGTAGCTATGTCAATGATTAATGCTAACAAACTATTAAAAGTAACTGAAGACTCCAAAAAGAAAGATAAAATAAACCAGAATATGAACACCACTCCTTTTTACGAATAACCATTGAAGTTTTAATGTAAGCGCTTTTGTCCACTTACAATAAAGGAACTTCATCAGACAAACTATTAAATGCATTTGTTTTTAATTGTCATAGCAACTCCTCTCTTCAAGTTTTAAAGCCCAAGGACCCCTAGGGTCAACCTCCAGCTTGAGGAGTTGCTATGGCAATTAAAAACAAATGCATTTGCTTATCCAGGGCTTAATGACTGTTGCTCACTTAAATGTGTCCTGAAATTAAAATCTTTATTGAGATAAAATCTTTATTAATCATGTTAACATAATATTTTTATACACACATATTTTATGAATGAATTTGTAAAACTAAAAGGTTTATATTTTATATTTTATAATTATATGTGGGAGGGGTTATGATGTCACTGATTGTTCAAGACTATTTAAATTGTTTGGCATTTTAATAGCTTGATGAAGTTCCTTCACAGCCAGACAAGTGACAAGTGGAGTACCTCAGGGTTCAGTCCTGGGACAGCTCTTGTTTGGCATCTACTTCTCTGAAGTACAGGCCAACACTAAGGGACTCTGGTTAACAAAGTTCGCAGATAACTGCAAACTGGGAGCCATTATTGAATCCCCAAATGATGTAGATACTCTACAAAAGGGCCTTACAGAAACAGATGCTTGGTGCCAGAGCCATGGGCTCAAGCTCAATGCCAAGAAATGTATAGTTATCCTCTTTGGGAAAAAGCATGTACCCATGAATTACCATATAGGTGGCAGTACATTAAACACTGAAAGTGTGATAAGAGACTTAGGGACACAGGTGGACAGTGGTCTCACCTTCGACAACCACATCGCCACAACAGTCAGGAAATCCTTCTATGTGGCACACCTCATCACTAAGGGCTTTTCATCCAGAAAAAAGGAGGTCACTGTCCCACTGTACTCATCCCTCATTAGACCCATTATAGAATACAACACCCCGTTTGGTATGTACCTCTCAAGACATCTGCAACAACTGGAAAGGCCGCAGAAATACCTCACTAAAAGAATTACAGGCCTAAAGCAGATGCCCTACGCTGACCACCTTAAAAACTCCAGCTATACTCTGTCACATATCGTCTACTCAGAGGCGATCTCTGCTTAACATACAAGGCCATGTCAAACCCAGAGCTGTTGGACATGCTACACTTAAAGAAATCCCAATTCCTCAGAGCCACACGCTCCAGGGATCTAAACCTTGTTATCACAATAAACAAAACATGCTGGAGGGATAGGTTCCTGACCCAGAGACTCCCCAGACTCTGGAATAGATTGCCCATGCATGTCAAGCAGAGTGCCTCTTTGGCCCTCTTCAAAAGGAACCTTGACGATTGGATGGGAGAAAGAAAATTCACCCCAGGGATCACGTCAGTCGCCCTGCTAGACAGGGGTCCAGGGAAGTAAATAGTGTGGGAAGAAATAGCCAGGGAATTGTTATGGCTAGGCTTGTATAGGTCCTAGGGCTGATAGCCTAGTACCAACCTATGAACCTTACCCTCATCTACGGCTTTGGTGACTGCCTCAAAGACGTCGATCAGGTTCAGGAGGCATGATCTGCCTTTCACAAACCCGAACTGGGTGGGATCCAGAGTTTGGAGGTTACCATTGTCGTTGTTAATGAGTTCCACGATGATATGTTCCATGGCCTTGCAGACCAGGCTTGTCCGGCTAATAGGTCAATAGTTCCCGGGATCAGTGGTGGCTCCCCCTTTGTGGAGTGGGATAACTGTTGCTGTGTGCCATTCAGTGGGCACAAAGCCTGATGCGAGGCTATTATTTAACATGGTGCTTAAGTGGGGAGCCAGTTCATTCTGAAGTTCATGTAAAACGCAGCCTGGGATGTTGTCCAGTCCCATGGATGCCTTGTTTTTGGCTTTAGAGAGTGCAGCTTTTACCTGCGTAGTTGTGATTACAGGGACTCTGCATTCTTCCTGCATAGATATGGGCCCTTTAGGGGGTGGGGGTGGGGGTAAAGTTAGCACTGAACCTATCTGCCAGGATGTTTGCACTATCAGTTGGTTCTGTAATTTTCATACCATTGTGCTGTAACTCAGTTCAGATCTGGGTGTTGCCATCGAGATTCTTGATATAGCTATAGAATGCTTTGTGGATGTCCTTAGAATTACTGGTGATTTTGTTTTCATAGCTAGCTTTGGAGGATCTTATAAGGAATATCAGCTTCTTACTGAGGCTGACCAGGGAGCTCCTCCACTCATAGGATTTTACTCTCTTTTGCAACAGTTTTTTCCTTCTGTTGTACAGTTTGTTTATGGCAGGGGACCACCAGATTGGCTTCCTTTTTCTGTAGGATAGCGTCTTGGTTTTGTTTGGGATAGCACAATCCATGCAGTCGTGTAAGTGCTTATAGAGTGCATTTGTGTAGGATTCAGCAGTCGTAACTGTATTGTCCATCTGCATGGGTGTCATGAAGTTCACCACTTCTGTCTTAAGAAGCATGAAGTTGGCTTTGGAGAAAATTTTTACTGTGGTTTCCTTAATGGGAGTGGGGAATGATGTGGATATCAAGGGTGATTAGCTTATGGTTGGATCGGACCAACGAGGAGTTGACTTCAGGTGTGGAACACCAGTCACTCATGTTGGTAATGACAAGGGTAGGAAATTGTTGCCCCTGTTGGGGGTGTAGATAAGTTGATCCAGGGTACTGGAGTTTATGAATTCCAGAAAGTGTTGAGCTGAGGAGTTGGTACACAAGTAGTTTTCCCAGTTAATAGTGGGGTAGTTGAAGTCGCCCATTATTAGGGTGTTTGGTTGAACCATAATATTTTCCAGTACATCAAGAAAAGAGGACAGTGGGAATCCTGGGGCATGGTGGGGGATCTGTAGCAAGCTACAATTTGGATTGCAGTTTTGCCCAGAGTTAGTTGCACTTGGATAAACTCAGATGCATTATGCTGAGCAACTAGCCTGGAGGTGTGGATATCCTTAATGAATATGGACACACCTCCGCCTTTGGTGTTTTGGTCCAGGTTACATGGCCGAAAAGTGTGGTATGAGTTATAGCCTGGTAGAGCAGGGGTGCTCTCTGGAGTCTTGAGCCAAGTCTCAGTCACTGCACAGATATCGATGTTCTCCATTTTAAGGAGTGCCTCGAGTGAGTGCATTTTGAGATTTAGACTTCTAGCATTGAGTAGCATTACCCTCAGTTTTTGCTTGCCTGTTCCTGTTATGGTGGTGAATTTGTCATTTGAACCTTGCCTAAAAAAGGCAGTATAGGGGCAGCAAGAGCCTTAGCCAGTATCCGGAATCCCAGGGGCGACAGGTGCAGGCCATCTGTGGCAAAGCATTGTCATCCCAAGCAGACAGATACTGGATCCCCTTAGAATGACACCAGAAGCTTAGCCAGTTGTTGAAGTCAATCATTTTGTCCTTGTACTGCAGTATCATTCTGGGTGATGGCAGAATGCTACTCAGGGCTAGGGTCATACCTGCCTGGGCTACAAGATTGGAGAGCTCTTCCATGTCTCTTTTCATGTAGTCGAGGGAGGTACGTCTCAGGTCATTCACACCAACATGGACAATGACGGCGTCATATTTGTACTTGTTGTGGAGTGACCTGAGTGCGTGGGATATGGGTGGATCCTGGCACCTGACAGGCAGCTGACTTTAACCTTCTCCTTGTTTAGCCTGGTGAGTGGGATATCAGTGTGCCTGACTCTAGAGTCATCTATGACTAGTGTGTTGGGTACGTTGTTTTGCCTTATTGGCTGTGGTTGAGTGGCACACTGAGTCTGTGGGCTATGTTGGGGTTGCTGCTCATCTACTGCTATGTTGTAGTGTAGGCATAATCCTCAGTGCAACAGACTTGCCACATGGTTGTATGTTTCAGTACAGAGACCCTCAGCTATGACTGTAACAAGTCAGCAATGAGATGTGGAACCCTTTCCAGTTCTGTTTTACAGAACATGCATTTTTGTGTTTCTCCCACTGTTTCTATAACTGTGTAAACCAATGTGCATGTAGTCTACTGTTTTAGGCAGCCAGTATTAGCCTTGTGACTTTTGATTTAAATTCAACTCTTCATAATCATTTTCTATATCAATCGTAGTCAACATGTATTTCTTCTAGGAATTTTTTTACACTTGCCACTATGTTTGTGGGCTTTCTAATTGTCTTTCCATTTCCTCCCGTCCATTTCTTTATATTCTGTTTTGTTGATTTCTGGCCATTTCAGTTGCATAATTATCATCTACTTCTGGTTTGATTTCTATTCCCACTCCTTCTACAAACTAAGCAAAAATGTAATCTTAGACTTCTGTTGCCCCCCTCCCCTGCCACCGATTGTTAAAATAGTTATGGTGTTTACCTCACAGACACAAGGTACAAGGTTTGATTTTCACAGGTTCATAGGTAAGTACTAGGCTAGCTGCCCTTGTGGGCCATTAAAAACTTAGCCAATTTCCTCTGAAAGGTGACAGTCAAACCCTGTACCCTGTTTCTGTGAGGTACACACCTTCACCATTATGCCAACCCCGAACTCCCTCTTACCATTGGCTACAAACTGGCTATTGGTTAGGTGTGTAATGGTATGCAGACTGATTGCCTAGTATTTGCCTATGAACCTGTGAAAACAAGCAGTCAATGCTGAAACCTGCATTACAGCAGTAATCCGTAAGATTTAGTCAGAAAGTCTCTATATCTGTGCTACTGCATCAGTGAAGCAGCCAGTACACAAAATAAATTGCTGCTCAGCTTCCACCATTTATCATAAGCCCAGAGGAATCAATCTACAAATGGGAAAAAACAAACTAGAGTCATAGGGAAGCCCAAAACCAAACTCTCATCAGACTGCATCCTGCTTCCTTCTGCAGAAGGCATACATAGCCATAATGCTCAATTATCACTGCATGTTCTATCTTTCAGACCAGTGAAGAGAAAGCACATTGTTGCCTTAATTAGTAACTCTGTCTGTTAAGCTAAAATAGCATCCTTCTAATCAATCAGAGAGATCCTGCTGCTGTTTTTTTTGCACTTTCTACTGCAGCAAACTTCCCTATGGACATCCTTTTTTTACAGAGCAGAAATGGCTCTACTCTCACCACTTCCTTAGCATCTGTCCTTCCACGTGCTGTATCCACACTGGACTACTCTACCTGTTGTTGTTCATAGGTTCATAGGTGTGTACTAGGCTAATGGTCCTGGAGCCTTTACAAGCCTAGCCCATAAGATTACCCTGGCGTCATGCCACCCGACCTTAGTTCCCAGTGCCTCTGTCAAGTAGAGCCACTGGAGTGATCCCCAGGGTGAATTTTCTATTTCCCATCAACTCATCAACATTTCTCTTGAAGAGGGCCAGTGAGGCACTCTGCTTGACATGTATGGGAAGTCTATTCCATAGCATGGGCAGTCTCTGGGTTATGAACCTGTCCCTCCAGCTTGTTCTTTTGATTGTGGTAATGAGGTTGAGGTCTCTGGAGAATGTAGTGCGGAGAGATTGCCATTTCTTTAGATGTAACATTTCTAACAGAGCTGGGTCAGACATGGCTTTGTAAGTCAAGCAGAGATTTCTTCTAAGTAGGTGATATGCGACAGAGAATAGTTGGAGTTTTTTGAGTCTGTCCATATAGGATAAGTGTTTAAGGCCTAAGTTCCTCTTTGCAAGGTATATTTGCGGCCTCTCCAGTTGTTGTAGGTGTCTAGTGAGGTACATGCCAAATGGGGCATTGTACTCGATGATTGTCCTAATGAGGGAAGAGTAGAGGGAGACAATGACCTCTTTCTTCTTGGATGCAAAACCCTTAGTAATGAGATGTGCCACATAGAAGGACTTTCTGACCACAGTGGCAATGTGGTGGTCAAAAGAGAGGTTGCTGTCAACCTGTGTTCTCAGATCTCTTATGGCACCTTCTGTGTTCAGTGGACTACCATCGATGTGGTAATTCATGGGAACTGGGTTTTTTCCAAAGGGAATAATGACACATTTTTTGGCATTGAGCTTAAGGCCATGCTTCTGACACCAGTCATTGGTCTCAGTGTGGCCTTTCTGTAGGATGTCAACATCACTTGGGGAGTTAATTATGGCTCCCAACTTGCAATTGTCTGTGAACTTTGTCATCCAGAGACCCTTCATGTTGGCCTGAACTTCAGAGAAGTAGATACTAAACAGGAAAGGACCCAGGACCGAACCCTGTGAGACTCCACTCATGACGGGTTGACAGTCTAACTTGGAGTAAGCTACTTTCACACTGTGGGTTCTATCTATGAGCCAGTTTGCAACCCACCTAGTGATATAGGGGTTGATACCTAGCTTAGTGATTTTTTTCTATGATTCCTGAGAAGGGAATGGTATCAAAGGCCTTGGCCAGATCAAGGTAGGCTGTATGAACCACCTTGCCTTCATCCACAGCTTTGGTGACTGACTCAGAGAAGTTGACCAGGTTGAGCAGGCATGATCTACCCTTCACAAAAGCAAACTGTGTGGGATCCAGAGTTTGGAGGTTCCCTATATCTTTGTTTATTAGGTCCATGATGATGCATTCCATAGCTTTGCATATCAGACTTGTCAGGCTAATGGAGCGATAGTTCCCAGGATCTGTAGTCACTCCTCCTTTGTGGATAGAGATGACTGTAGCAGTGCACCATTTGGTAGGGAAAAAGCCTAAGGTGAGGCTGTGATCGAACAGGGCACACAGATGAGGTGCCAGTTCACTCTGTAGTTCATGTAGAACACAGCCAGAGATATTGTCAAGTCCCATAGAAGCTGTATTCTTGGCCTTGGACAGTGCTGTTTTAACCTGTGCAGCAGTAATACTGGGTGCCTGGCAATCTACTGGCATTGTGATTGGTCCTTTGGTGGGGAAGAGAGGGGTAAAGTTGGCACTGAATCTGTCGGCCAGTATATTGCCAGTATCTGTTGGCTAGAATATTGTATAGAAAGTGCCATTGTGCAAAAGCTCTGAGCAAATCTGGGTATTGCCGTGGAGATTCTTTACATAACTATAGAAGGCCTTGTGGTTGTCTTTACTATCTGCTGCAATTCTGTTTTCATAGCTAGCTTTAGAGGATTTGATGAGGGATCTCAACTTGTTGTTGAGGCTGATAAGGGAGTTTTTTCCAGTCTTGGGACTTCACCTTATTTCTCACCAATTTCCTTCTTCTGTTGTAGAGTTTGTTTATGGGAGGAGACCACCAGAGTGGCATCCTTTTTTTGGAGGAGAACATCTTGGTTCTATTGGGTATGGCGAGATCCATGCATTTGTGTATGTGTTCGTACAGGGCATTAGTGTATGATTTGGCAGTCATGCAGCTATTCTCCACTTGCATGGGTGCCATGAAGTTAGCCACCTCTGTTTTTAGGAGCCCAAAGTTAGCTTTGGAGAAGTTTTTCATGGTGGTTACCTTTGTGGGGGGGGGGGATTTCCAAGGTGATTAGTTGTGGTCGGATCTAACCAGGGAGGAACTGACTATTGGTGCAGAGCAATGGTCACTCATGTTAGTAATGACCAGGTCAAGGATGTTGCTACTTCTAGTGGGGGTAAGAATGAGCTGGTCCAGGGCATTGGAATGAATGAATTCCAGGAAACATTGGGCAAGTGTATTGGTACATGAGTAGTTTTCCCAGTTAATGGAGGGGTAATTGAAGTCACCCAGTATGAGAGTGTTAGGTTGGACCCTAATATTCTCCAGGATCCTTAGGAGCATGGAGTGTGAGTCTTGGGTCATTGTTGGGGACCTATAGCAGTCTACAACCTGAATCGCTATCTTACCCAATGTTAGCTGCACCTGAAGTATCTCTGATGCATCATGTTGGGCTAACAGTCTGGAGGTGTGCGCATCCTTTATGAATATGGAAACACCACCACCTTTGGAGCTTCGGTCCAAGTTCTGGGGCGGAAAGGTATGGAATAAGTTATAGCCTGGTAGTGCAGGGGTGCTATCTGCTGCCTTGAACCAGGTCTCTGTTACAGCACAAATGTCAATGTTCTCCATTTTAAGGAGTGCTTCGATTGAGTACATTTTGAGCTTTAGACTTCTAACGTTGAGCAGCATGACCCTCAGATTGCATTTGTTTGTAGCTGTTATGGTGGCAATTTGGTCTTTGGAACACCACATAAAAAAGGCACTATAGGGATGGCAAGAGCCTTGGACAGTATACAGAAGCCCAGGGGTGACAGATGCAGACCATCTCTGGCAAAGCATCTAGGTCTGTCAATCATGTCATCCCAGGCAGACAGATACTGGATCCCCTTAGAATGACACCAGAAACTTAGCCAATTGTTGAAATCAATCATTTTCTGCTTGCACTGTGGTATCATTCTGGGTGATGGTAGGAGGCTGCTCAGGGCTAGGGTCATACCCGTCTTGGCTACATAATCTGAGAGCTCCTCCATGTCTCTTTTCATGTAGTCCAGGGAGGTAAGTCTCAGTTCATTCACACCCACATGTACAATGACAAAGTCATATTTGTACCTGTTGTTGAGGGACCTGAGTGTGTGCGTTATGTGGTGGATCCTGGCACCTGATAGCAGCTGACTGTTACTTTCTCCTTATTCAACCTAGTGAGTGGGACATCAGTGTGCTTCACTATCGAGCCACCTATGACTAGTGTGTTGGGCATGCTGTTTTGCCTTAGGGGCTTTGATTGAGTGGCACACTGTGTAGGAGTGTTATGTGTCTCATGATTAATGTTGTGTTGTGGTGGTTGAGTGCGTTTCTGCCTTGGAGGTCTCTGTTGTTTGTGTAGATTTTTATTGAGAGTGTCCACGAAGGTGGGTGTGTGGTTTGTGTTTTTATGTGGAGGTAGTGCTGGTGTGTGTTCTGGAGGGCTATGTGCTCCTTGTGGTATGATGCAAGTGTTGACCTTCTCCTCTTGACCAGCTATTCCGGTCTTGGCTGCAGAGTGCATGTCTTCCAGTTTGGATATATGTGCATTTCTGAGTGTTGGGAGGTAAGAGGAGAGGGTTGTCAGTGTACATGAGCCAGTTGCTACATTGCCTCAGGATGCCCAAGCTCATCAGGCTAATAGGAGAAAGCATGGGAAACTGACCTTTAGATATGCCTGGAGAGGTGGGCATTTATAATAAGCACTGCAGCTGTTTCCTTGTAGAATGTTTAGTGCTGGTAGCACTGTTGTGTGCTACAATAATTGCTACAAGAAGTCTGGTAAATTGCTAGACTAATAAGCTGGTAAAAGTGCAGGAGAGCAGAGAACTAGCAGATCTAATGGAAAAATCAAAGAGCACTGCTCAGAAACTTACAAAAAGTCCTGGATACAGCAAATCTGTATCTGGACTGCACTAGTTCCAGGAAAGGCAGGAAACCATTTTTGGGGTGGGCCTTTGCTAAATTCTCACTATTAACAGTAGAATGAGCTGATGTAATGTGACTGGGGGGAGTGTCCAGTATCAGCTTTATACCAGAGGTGGGCAACTCAAAGCCACCAAGACATAAGACCACCACAAGAACTGGGTGGGTGGGTGGGAAATATAGTTGTACAGATTACAGAGATATTAAATAAAAAATGCAGACGATAATTGAGAATACACTCTTATCTTTTCTAAATATCACAGCAGGCAGTAAGTCAGTTTTTCTGCAACAGCTTGAGCAACAGGTATATATGATGTAAAACACTGGCTATTTAACGCACAGAAACAGAAACCAGGCCAAGTATCCAAACAATAACAGTTGCAGGAATGCCCTGGATAGATTAAACCAGTTCTGTTCTCTTTCTCTCTAAGAAAACAGATAGGCCCCTGGACAAAGGATTTCACTACAAAATGAGGTCAACACTAACAGATATTCAGCTCTATCACACAACAAAAAGGAGAGTAAAAACAGTTGTACAGATAGCAGAGATATTAAATCAAAAGTGCAGACGATAATTGAGAATAAACTCTTATCTTTTCTAAATATCACAGCAGGCAGTAAGTCAGTCTCTAACATCAAAGGGTTCAACTGATAAAGCTGTTGATGCTTCCTCAAATGTGTGAAGTGTCATAGGGCCAGTTGGGGGTAAATGCCTTTAGCAAGGCAGAGTACAACAGGCTAGTTCACTGTCTGGACTGCCTATATAGCGTAATTATTGGTCTGAAGTACAGTCAGTGTTTCCTTGTCCCTTGTAAGTAATCTCAATCACAGTATACTCTGTTATCATGAATTTTCAGGACCGATTTGGTTTCCACAGTGACAACAAAACTTTCCCCTTAATGTTGTAACAAGACCTCACCAGTACAGGTCTAGTAATACAGGCTCAGTGCTTGTGGAAGGAAAACCCAATGAGCCTTTTCTATTGCAAGCACTTCTTTACTAATATCAGTCCATTCTGCTAGTTTGTCTTCATGAATGCAATGCACTTGGCTACCTCATGGCCCACCGTTATTCCAGAAAACCTTTGTTTTTTATGTCAGTCCCTGTCCTCAAAGGCAGTTTGGTGACTCTCCATTAAGTCTCTTTTAGGTTTTGTTTCAGCCCATCTCTGTATGATGTATGCTACTAAGGTCTCAGCCATACATTCTGATTGTATGCAGTTCTTCACTTTACGTTAATCTTGCCACCATATTTTCCATATATTGTGATAAGGAATTATTATATTTTTGTAGTTCTCACATTATTAGTTCAAATGTTTTCTTCTGTATTAGGTGTGATTCCAGCCATTTGTTGCTCAAGGCAGGTACTTCCTTGCTATCGTGAGATTGCCTTGTAGAAGTGGCATATTCTGTTAAGTTATTAGAGACAGAAAAACTCCTTAATTCTAGCCTGCAACTTCTTCCTTTGAGTAATTTGTTTGATTTACTCCTCAGAAGGATTACATTCTTTCTTAAGCAGCCACTAATTATCCACTGTATTTAGAAAAATATGCTTATTTTTACAGTGAGCTGGGAGAGGTCAGCAAGTGCTTTCAGCATGCCTCTACCTTGACCAGATGTCAACCTAGGGTACATCTTATATGTATGTAAACATTGCATTTTCCATCAATGTGGGATGCTGTTGAATGCTTTTTTGTAATCTCTCCATGCCATGCCTAGAAATTTACCCTTTTATAGCTCTCTGTTATGACTTTTTAATACTTGACTATGCTATGTTCTACAAGATATCCTTTTATTATATTTTCACTGTATTGCCATGATTGATATTTTTCCTAGATGTCTATAAATTCGGTCTGCATTAATTCCAGTATGCAATTTATATATTGTTGTAAGGCAAGTTATTGGTCAATAGTTCTGTGGATGTCTTTCAGGTTTATTCTTGAAGAAGAGTATGTTTTTTCTGTTGTTTACCAGGTTGATGTCTGCTCGTGATGCATATTTAAGTAAGTTTTACTCAGGACTAAATGTTTATGTAAAGATTTTAACACCTTTAATCTGAATTTAGGTACTGCATATGTTTATCCCCTCGAGTTAATCAACAAGCAAACAATTGAATGCTTTAAATAGTCAAGGGGTTTAAAATCCGTACATTCCTCTGAAGTGTCTACATATAGCATTGGCAGACATGAATTAACAGGTGACTGTACCTGATAGCTGTGCACAAAACTATCTCTGTCTAAAACCAATTAAATCCATGTTATATAAGAACTATAATGCTGTCTACTCATCTGCTAAAAATGTTCCTTAATGGAATGACTTAATTTGCTTTTCATCAGTTTCCTAACTGCTCTACGTATTCAGTGTCGTCAGTTTTCAAACATAAATAAATAAAACAAAAAGTTGTTCCTGGGAGAAGATACTAAGAAACAGCAGATGGTCTTTAAGCCGATGTAATACTTTTGTCTTAGTAGCCTGCCTAATATGAACAGGAAGGAAAGAAGGCCACATTAATCCAGTCTTTGATGACCTTTTGGTTTTGACCTTTTAGTCTTGGCGTAGACCACCTATATGATTTTCCAGATGTCCAGGACAATGTATGCTGTTTGACAAATATTTTAACTTTAGCTAAAGGGACAATAACACAAATCGCATCATGTTCAGTGTAGCAGAGATTAAGCTGCATTTCCTGAAGTGCAGTCATGATGTCAGCATCTGCAAAGCAGGTCACTGAGGTCTGAACTCAACAGCTTATTTCCTTTTATGGTCTGTTTTTAACATGATGTGCTTCCCATGAAACTTATTATTTCACCTCAAGTGGGTTTTCATCTAAAAATAGTTTGTGTTCATAAAATGTGAATAGCTAATTTTTATTTTCCAGAATAAACACATTTGTAATTGCAGAGTCTCTGATAATGACATATTGGTTCTCTGATATAAAGATTTGCTAAATCACATAAAGATGACCAGGAATCTAATCAAAACATGACGCAGTTCATGAACTTGTGCTAAATAAATGTTGTTTTCATAAAGCAGAATTTTAACTCAGTACCCCATTTGCCCACTTATAGGTGAGGCTGTTCAGTTACTAACAGATACAGGTTTTAAAAGTCTCTCTGAGGAAGCATACGGCATCTTAGGATCTTTGGATAGATCTCCTTTCCTTGCTGGATAGTGTAAAACTCATTTGAGCTTGACAGATAACTTTTGAAACTTACAGTGCATCAAGGTTATAGCTATAAAAGCATAAGGAAAAAGGCACAGTTGGACACTGTGCAGAAGTATACAACTACATACATTTTACTCTGAAGTCAGTGCATTGGAGGACTGCAAAAATAACTGGGAATACATATGTGGTTAAAAGACAGTGTGAGCAACAAAGCCAAAAGAAACACACTCTGTAGGAGGGAAGGGCATTTAATGTATTCTTCAAAGCAAAGCTTGACTAGCCAAATAGATGTCAGCCATGTGACTATTAAGCATGTGTGACTGTCAAATGTTATGCTGCATGAAGTGATGAGTCTTGATAGGGTAGTATCTACCGCAGCAAACAGTGTGCCACTAACCCAACAGTGTACTACTTACCTCAGCATACAATTTACAAGTAACCTAACAGTTTACTACTTACCTCAGCAAACAATGTACCACTAACCCAATAGTGTACTACTTACCCCAGTCAACAATGTACCACTAAACCAACAGTGTACTATTTACCTCAGCAAACAATGTACCACTAACCCAATAGTGTACTACTTACCCCAGTCAACAATGTACCACTAAACCAACAGTGTACTATTTACCTCAGCAAACAATGTACCACTAACCCAGCAGTTTGCTACTTACCCCAGCAAACAGTGTACCACTAGCCCAACATTGTACTATTTACCACAGCAAACAGTGTATCACTAACTCCACAGTGTACTGCTTACCTCAGCAAACAGTGTACCACTAGCCCAACAGTGTACTACTTACCTCAGCAAACAGCATACCACTAGCCCAACAGTGTACTACTTACCTCAGCAAACAATGTACCACTAACCCAACAGTGTACTACTTACCTCAGCAAACAATGTACCACTAACCCAACAGTGTACCGCTTACCTCAGCAGTGTACCACTAACCAAACAGTGTACTACTTATCTCAGCAAACAATGTACCACTAACCCAACAGTGTACTTACCTAAGCAAACAATGCACCACTAACCAAACAATGTACTACTACAGTTAAGTCTCTTGAAGGTAGAAGAACAACATTTCCTACACACAAATTATTTGCATTACAATAGTGATGTCAGGCTACTTAATGAAAGAGAGCCCAAGAATCTGAATCTGGCCTGTGTGGAATAATACATGTTTCGTTTTCTAAGATCAGTACTGGACAGACTTAAAAATGTGCCTACAGATGGCAAAAAATGAAGAAATGTTTATTGATATCAAAAAATTTAAGGAAAATGGGATGAAGTTATTTTTCCACATGTGGTTATTAACTGTACTTATTGTTATGTCTCTTTAGCTGGACAATGCTGTGATTTTATTTTGTACACAAACAAATCAGAACATGCTAGTTGTGGTCACAGTGTAAAAGTAATGGAGTATTTTTTTATTATTACTACTATGGATATCGCTTAAGAGCCTAAATCCAAAGTGTAACATTTACTAAAATTCTTACCTACATTTACCATGAATTAGTGTCTTGTACGTGTATATTCTATAATGTTACGGTGAAGTTAACCAGCAATTACTGATCAATAAGAAGTGTGATTTTAGTTGTATAATCAGAAACCATGTTACAGCAGCAATTATTTAAAACTCTGGTAGTTTTCTGTAGGCTGCAGGCATCCCCAAATGTATCTGTTCTTTCAACATGTTTTGGGTGCTAACGCTGCCTTCTTAGCATCATAGTCATACTAGAAAGGATCATAACAGGCTTAGTTAGTCATACTAGAAAGGTTCATAACAAGTTTAGTGCAGATAAAATGTCCCTTCCTGTACCTTTGTAAGGTATGAAACTGCCAAAGATGTAAAACTATTTATCCTAACTTGTCTTCATTGCAGATGAAAACATATTTCTCAGTTAAACTCTTGATAAAAACTGAATTGTGGAAGAAAATAATTGCTGTTACAAAAAAGAATGTTATTATTAATTGTGAGCATAGCACTCAACCTCTTAGCCCAATAAATCTGGACAAAGCGTAAAATAATGGGGAGGTAAAGGCCCCAAAATAGGGACAGAGTTTAAATATTATTCTTAAAAACTTAGAAAGTAGCTAGAATAACAGAATTTGCCTAAGCATGGATTTTTTGAATGATATAAAGTCTAACACTGAAATTTATGTCAGTTATTGACTTTACTCCAAAGTGATTTGCCAGAAAACCACAAATGTTATGAGGAACAGACCATAAGTATGATGGAAAAATCTGGGCGACTGAGAGGTATGATTGTTAGCCAGTCACTCTGCTGAATGTAATTATTGTGAATGCCATTCAGTCAAATACTAATTACCAGAAACCACTTTTGACAATTATTGATGTACTTTTCTCCAGTATTGTGCAATGTAAGTTGAGAGTGTATGGGGGTGTCCTCTACATGGTAGGTAGCAAACGGGCTTACCCCCTGCAAAAAAATAAATAAAAAATTGTTTTCTAGTTGCTGAAAATATCTTTTATTTATTACTACTCAACCAGTTAGAGAAAATTTGCTAGGCAAATCGACAAGATTCCCACTAGTTCAGATGAAAATGAGCATAATCTAAATTCACAGTGTCTCCCATAACAGTAACTCACATAACATAGCATTGACACTGCAAAGAATAAATATTTAATGTTCACTTGAAAATCATGGTAGCAAAAGCAGAAATGGACTTTGTGTTAAATTATACTTCACAATTATAGTCACGGTCTAGCCCACTGATGTTGAGCCATCACATCTGCTTATGGTTCCGTTAGTCTTTTGGCATTTGTTTCATTACCCTGAGATTGAGAAATGGCACCTTTGTCAAAGGGAAAGTCAGAAAGGATTGTAACGGTACAGCTAATGAACACCTTTTTGTTTCAAGGGGAAGGCTGTAAGCTCCACACTGTATATGCCACCCCTCATTGTAAAAACCTCAGTGGGGATATGCCCCCAGTAGTCCATCGATATCCTTCAGGCTAGTAGATTCTGCCAGGTGAACAATAATAAATGCTGCTGTGTGATTACCCTTTACAATAGCATTGCCATAGTCCATGCTCATTTTGGCTCTCTATTCTTTTTTTGTTAGAATACGGAAGAGTCTGCCACTGATCTGCAACTCTGAGTCATTTTGTGAGAGCAGGAACAAATGGGTACATTAGGTGAAAAGATGAGCTGTCATTTGTAACACAAAAAAGAAAAAAAGTTGAGGTCAGCATGAGATGTTCAGCACCAGACTCAAAGGTTATGTTGGCATACAGTGAATCAGGGTTCATAGGGATTTACAGTTTACTATGAACTGCTTAAATCCAGTCCATCACAGAAAATGAAAAATGCAGACATTTTTAATTTATAGGTGGGCCAGACTGAGACAATAATCATAATAGAAAATCATAACGTAAGAATCCAAATATAAAAAAAAAAATAATGGCTGCATGGTGCACTGATTGAACTCCTGACAATATTCCTGAATAACCTAACTGGAGTAGTGGGCCTGAGTGCCAGAGGATACAGCAAGGAAGTAGGAAGGAGTAGCCAATAGCTTGCTCAAGTATCCTGAGGTAAGAATGCTATGTCATTTTTTGATGCTGGGTTCCTAGAAGACTAAGGACAAGTGAGAGGTCCCCAGTAAGTACTGTGCTCCAGGACTGAGAGTCTGTCAAAGAAGTACATTGTGTTCCAGTCAGGGAACAGCATGGCAGCATGGATACAAATTTCTGTATAGATCTGACATAATAGGCATTAAACATTGCTGGCAACCAGCAAGCGGTGGAGCTGGGCACTAAAGTGAAAAACCTGAGCAGCCTTCGATAATAACCTAATGAATCTGGACTTTCGCCCCACTGCCTGGACACAAGAGGCTAATTCACCTTTGCTAAGCAAGGCCCCACTTGTACAATTATGTAAATAACTTCATAGAAACAGCTGTATCTACCCGGAAAAAGCACAGGAGAAACAAAAAACAAGCCTGCCTAGTGGAATCCCAACATCAGAAGGTTGTATAATAACAGGAAGTTTTTTTTTTCATTTAGAACTACACTTGTAGCCTAAACAAAATTTCATGCATCAGCTTAGTTCTTAACGTTACAAAAGGAAGTGAATCAACACATACAAGTAGAGGAATAAACATAACTAACAAATACAATACTACTCCCAATCCAACGAAGAGCAGAGACATTTACCAACACTCATAAACAAAAAGAATACCCTCCCCTGAGTAAAATTAACTACCCTATTTAAAGTACTACAAAACACACTATGGATTAAAATGCCTACATTATTTGTCTAATATTGCACTTGAGTGAGTTAAATAATACTGACCATGGATATAATAAGTAAATACTGCACTTACTTGGAATATATATAAGTATATATTGAAGAGCTTGGGGTGCAGATTGGGTATTGTCTGCTGGAATCTAACCAAATAGCATTCTACAGTTTTTCAGAAGTCCCTTTTTTTGCTCTTCACTTGAGCTGAGGGGGTGAGTGCTAGCTGATGGTACTGGCAGAGAATGCTGGTTGAGCATATGAAGTAGATTATATATATTTGTATATATATGCTTACAGGACAAATAGTCAAATGTTTTTTTTCCAACAAGGGAGTAGTCAACCAAATTTTGACATTTTTATTATTTGACTGGTAAATGGTTTGAAATACTACTTGCCTCCCCGTGGGATTCATAGTAACAGGTATTTGGTGATTTTATATTTTGTGATTCGACTAACTGAGACTGATGTTTTGTTATTCAACTAAATGGGACTGATTTGTAACTGGTGTGTGTGTGTGTGTGTGTGTGTGTGTGTGTGTGTGTGTGTGTGTGTGTGTGTGTGTGTAAACAATGGGGTTATACTATATGGAATATAAGTATAGTTTTAAATGCTAAATGCATACGTGCAGAGAATTTGAATGTCTTGTGGTAAACATTTGTTCTTGAAACCATCTAAATAAACAATGCATGAAGGCTAGGATGCATCCTCAGTGTTTTTCTTGTTAACTGAGTATTTTAACAAAAATTCAAATGGGGAACGCCTCCTTGGCCTACAAAGATGACTAGGACAACTTCCCATATGAACTGAACTTGGTAAAAATTGGAAGATATATTTGTGTGTATGTGTGTGAGCGAGACAGAGACAGGGTAACACTCCTTTACATACAAGCTTATGAAATGGAGAGAAGACACTTGAATATCCATTTTTATTGGTGCTATGAAAATGTAAATAAGAAAAAATGTGTATAGCAAGTATGCCATAAAAATTAAAAGTACAATGCTATACAACGAATGGTAACTATGTGTTCTTAATATGTTATTTCTCATAAGAAAACAGCTAGGAGAAGACTCTTGTCTTATAAAACAAGTCTTACTTGCAGAAAATGTTCGCTATTACATTGTGCTGTTCTGATATGACTGCATGTTTCTGAGACAGATCCAAGCCTCGAACCGCTGACACTTTCATTAATTACATTTGTTTTTGCTTAGTTGCATAAAGCATCCTCAAACATAAAAAAGTCTTAAACTGGTAATATAGCTTGGTTTTTCTAAGACTCTAATACATAACTCTAATTTTATTGTGGCGCCTTTCTCTGGCTAGGGATTATTGCTGTTGGCAAGGAAATTTTATGTGGCCATGTGAAAGTGAAGCTAAATAGTTAAGAATTTATTTATTTTTGTTCCAAAGTGCTTATACTTTCTTGGCCAGCATTGGCTGAAGCATCGTCTTAATAACATATGTAGCAATCTGAAGCAAAGCTGAAAATCTATGCTACTGACATTTGAAACCCTTCAGGGGAAAGCAGTGTAAACTGTATGTATAATAATGCTGGATTGTAAGTGGTTGGGTTACAAATGTGATCATTAAAAAGATACAGGTAAACATTAATGCTGTATTGAATAGTAGGGATGTAAAATATTCAGTCTTACTGATATCTGGGAAACATGACAACTAAGGAGATTAATAGTCAACGTATTATAAATGCAAGTAGCAAATATTTTGATCTTCAGCTGGAATGTGACTATGACACACTATAATACATGGTCTGACTGTTTTTTTTTTACATTGTTTCTGAAATGGTATTGTTCCTTATGTTGATCATCTGATGCTTCCTAGAATTCATTGGGTACTTCCCCTTTAAGTTAGCACACCCTTGCAAGTATTTTTGCCATCTTTCTCATTTTGAATGTAACAGTCACAGATTAGCGACTTGCATCTTGTTGCCCACATAAGCTACAAGTGGGTAAGGAAATGCCTGGTTTGCCTCTGTTACAATAAATGGAGTCACTATCATTAAATGTTCTGTTCACAGTTAAATATGGACAAGATTAATGGTCACTTTTATACCGACAGTTCAGCACAGCCCTGGTAGTGTTAGTAGACAGTATTGCTATCTAGCTAATGCTGTGATAGCCACTGTGGTATGTATGTGCTGAAGCAGATTGCTTTCATGTTTTTCCCCTGAAAATAAATCTCCCACCTGGACCTTTTCTAGAGTTGCATGCTATTCATGTGCTATATATTCTCTATTAGGCCCAGTTCTCAGATCCTGTACAGTGATTGGCTGAACCACAGTGAGGTGTCATACCAGAGCTGGGATGATTACTATATAAGCTGCTGCTTGTAAGCTTCTTTTCTTTTCAGAAATAGATTCATTAACATTAAATTTGAAAGACCTGTGGTGGTTCCACTTCTTTGCCATGATGATATCATCTGACTGACACAGTACAGTCAGTGCTGCTGCCTGCTGCTAGTCTGCCAGTACTGTCAAGGATCAAAACTGATACTACAAAAACAGATACGAGTATCTGCTGCAACACTGATATTACATTTAAAAGATCCATGGTTGTTTTCTGTAATGTAAAGGAAAAGCAACTGTGTCTAAGGGAGTTTATCAGCACTGACGGTGATTGTGACACGGTGAAAATGCATACCTCTCAACTTTCCAAAATATCACAGAATGTCCAGATTTTTGTCTCATATTTTGGCCTGTTGCTTGTAAAATTTGTATTTTTTTGTAAATTATCAGGGATTACAGCCACTAAATAATGATAGACATTTGAGTTTCAGACTTCATATATATCAGAAAATGATAATGCAGAACCTGTTGTTCCAGCAACCCTCTACATTTATAAGAGCAGCATCTAAACTTTGCCCCTGATATTGGCCCTTTTGTCGTCCCCCCCCCCCCACTAATTTTGATTTTAGTAAAAATACTTGAACAAAAAAACTGAAATCTTGAAATTAAAATTTTATGGTATTGACTGGGTTTTTAATTGATTAAGTATGTTTGTTTTTTGATTGGTTCCTTTGTCTAACGTGGTACCGAATGTTCATTATTTAAATCCATTTTTAAATTGTAATCGAATGTTCTGATGAAGTTCTGCAGATGAATGAAAGCGCTTAACATTTTTAATAAAGACGTTCCTGGTTTTATTTGACCAGGTGTAGTTCATGCACTGCAGTAAGTTTTTATCAGTTTTTAGAACTGGATAAGGACCTGATTTCTCACTGAAACTGTATTATGTGTTAAAAAAAAACTTTGGCACTTAGGATTACTGGTTTGCCTTGGTAATGGTGGTGGTACAGAGGCACTTGAAATGAGTGATTTAACCCAAAATTTAATCAGTACACTAGTGAGACTTATTGGGATGGTTTCTTCTGCCCAAACACCATATACATCAGCAGGTGTCTTGACAGGCATGGAATGTAGCATTAAGTGCTATATAGCTTTAAGAATAAACATAGCTGTTTTGGTTATTCATATCATTTGACCTTCACAGATACAATTGGCATTCACAGTACAGACATCAAGGAGGTTAGCCATCTATCCATTATAAAGCTCCTGATTGACAGTACAAATATCACATCTTCTCAGAAGTATTAGAAGTGAATGCAGTTATTCTTTTTTGAGCCTTGATCTGCCTGTAGAGTAGAAATATAAGTTACAATTTGAAATTGATTAATTTGTTGAATTAAAGTCACCATTTCCACTTTCACATAATTTGTGAGAAACCTTCAAGGTATTACATTGTTTTAAAAGAATAAAATATTCCAACTGCAACCATCATAGATTCTCATAAAGCAAGTATGATGTCCCCCCTCTGGGGCAATAATCAAGAAGCCTGACTCCTCACCACTGACACCCGACAGGGACATTCACTTGGAACAAAAATGGATACACCCAGTATTTCCAGATGCCGCTCTCTGCATCAAGCACAATTTCCCTTAAGAGCATACAGAGAATGCACTCAGTCTAGTGGCTGGTTTTCCTCTCTGTCCATAGCTATAGAATTGTGTTCTCAGTCAAGTCTCCAAGCCAAGTCCTCCACCTGTGAAACCAGTACTTTGTGACCCTACTCCAGGAAGCTGACACACACACTCATTGAGGTTTGATTTTCACACAGACACACACACACACACACACACACACACACACACACACACACACACACACACACACACACACACACACACACACACCTGGGAAAGGCTGGTACAGATTTGCTAGCTATGCCCCCTTCAGCCCAGACTATAAGGTAGTTACACTGCCACTAGACACTCTAACGCCAGCTACTGTAAGGCTCTTACAAGGGTACCCAATTATACTGAATGAAATTAATATTAATATAAATTATAGTGTTTGGAAAAGGTAGTAAGGCTTTCAGGAGTGGCCATAATTTCACCAAGTAGATATAAGTCCCATCAAAGCACAACATATTCTTTTAAGGACCAGCCATAATGAAAGGTTTAAATGTATTTAATAATAAATAATAAAAGAACATGAAAATATATATTTAAAACAACACCAGAGTTTGAATCACAGGAAATATTAAAATAACACAGATAAATAGATTCACACTGATACAGAAAAATACTACTTAACTAATTTCACTATGTTTTCCTGACTGATCTAAAGAATTACTATTCCGTGTTTCACTTACTAGAGCAAGACAAGATGAAGTAGATGAGGGGTCCTTCTATGTCAGGTTCCAAGATGCAGACTGCTTTGAGACTTCTCTCTCATCTTTTATTAAACATCACTTTTGTCATAGATTGCAGAATTACATCACATATATCTGTTCATCTGATTTCTGGTTCTCATGCTACCCCATTGCTAGAAACTGAACCAGAATTTAGCACATATGTGTTATCATACAGAAATAGAGCTTTGCCAAGATGTGTTATAGCATCTAAAAGCTATAAAACCATAAAACACTTCCAATCTTCCTACAGGAGCTAATAAACCATTATCTGGCACAGACATTTAGTCTCTGACTGCAATCAGAACTGTAAGATACAATCTTTGTAGCCTAAATTAAGTAATTTAATTTCTTACTATTTTTCAAAGTTAGCTGGACTGAGATTATCCTCTTCTCTTCCAGTATCTTCTGTTACAACATATACATTTAATCAGTTGCAGTAGAGTCAGGACCCACTGTTCATGCATTTGTAACACAAGCAGCTTTACAAATAAGTTTTTCAATACAAACATCTGTACAAATCACTTTGATATGTGAATAACATAATTCTTTACAAAATTCCAGCTAGCTGTGCTGGCATATGCTACACATCCACTGCCCTACTTCTCTTGGCATAGCTGGCAATACCTCACATCATCACAGCAAGGTCATTTAGCAGAGCATTAGAGGGTGTGGATCAAGAAATTTAATGTTGTCCTTGCCATAAGTGAAATAGCTAAGACATCTACAAAGAAAAAGTGTGTTACATGTCTGCACACCACGGGAGAAGAAATCTTGAAGGTATTTAGGATATTAATCTTTCAAGGAGAGGAAGAAGACAAGGTAGTGACAATAATGGAGAAAGATACAAATTGTTATAAACCTTGAAAGTAAATCTGCCATTTATTTGTCATTTTTTAATATGATAAGTCAAAGATCTATAGGAACTATAGATGCTTTATAGTATTAAGCTAAAAATCAAGTCAAAGACTATGCATTGGGTACATTACATGATGTGCTGATAAGAAACAAAATACCTTGTGGAATAAAAAATGATCAGGCAAAGGTCAGGCTATTAAGAGAAGCATAAATTGCCTCATCTGAAGTTATAGACATACATACATAGAACAAGTGAAATTACAAGTACACAGTTAAAAGATTTAATTGAGAAAATTGACGTGTATAACATATAATGCAAGTCAAACAATAAAGTAGCATGCAGCAGAAAGTGAAAATATACAGTAACTGTAATGGTGACAAAACAAGAACCACAGTCAGGAATGGAAGTATGACACAAGTAAAATTTAAGCACACCTATGCACTAGGTATGGCTATAAGCACAAGAGAAAGAAGTTTCTAGTGTTTAGTTAGCTTTGCATCAGCTGTGGTAGAAAGAATAATGTTTTGAAGATGCACCAAAGTGCACAGAAGAATTTGATTATCACTGAAGCAGAACAAGAACATGAAATGTCTATAGACAGTATTAAAATGGAAACAGCTGATTCTGAGAAATCATAAAGAAAATATGCAGTTTAGTGAGATACTTACAATTTGAAAATAAATTTAGAATTAATAAAGTGCACAGTTTTACCTAGACATTCATGCAAAGTGCTGTATATTTTGTCAGATAATGCTTAGAAATGGGCATTGATGGAAAGTTGGTAGCTCATTACTGACTTATTTGGGACACAAGATATAGGCATTGTTTCAACAGTTATTTATATGTGAATATAAAAAGAGAAATTTGAAGCTGTTTCACATTTAGCAGGGGACCAGAAATAGAGACCATTTAATACTTTGTGTCACTGGACATATGAGAAGTTAGATATGGCAACACATATTCACAGTGCACAAATACAAACATAGATATGTACAGGAGCAGACACACAGTCACACATCCATCTTCAATATTCTACAGAGTCATTGCAATTATATCCTGCATGACTCTGCTTATTTACGTATGGGCTTTTAGAGCTTATAAAAGATAAGTCTAGTTATCATGCAAGTAATGCAAATTCCAAGAAAAACAGCAGTAGCTCAAAGGAGTAGAAATGATGTGCAATTAAAGCAAATGAAAAGTACAGGTATAATTAATAAGCAGGTACAAAGGCACTGGCAAAGAGTGTAGTCATTGTTATGAAGCAGGACAAGAGTCACATTTGTATTTTTTGTAATGTCTCTCAATCTGAATGGTCTTACAGATAAATATAAAAAAGAAAAAGTAGTGAACTGCATTAAAAAATGTTGCGTGCAAATAGCTATGCTACAGGAGATTCACCTGGAAAGAACTGAGCATGTGAATTTGATAAAGAAAAGTTTTCAGGATGGTTATTCAGCGGAATATCTGGGGCAAAGGAAAAGAGGAGTACTTATATTAATTGCAAGAGGATCTCCAATACTGATAGAAGAGGAATAAAAAAGATAATGAAAGATACATAGTACTAAGGGGCTACTGGCTAGGGAGGAGGATTACACTGGCATGTATTTACATCCCACTAAAACTGCTATAATGGAGCTTAACAAAATTCTGGAAGAAATAATCAGCTTTCAGCAAGGAATATTGTTTATAGGTAGAGATTGGAATTTGGTTTGCAACAGTGAAGATGTGTCTGGGAGCCTCGAAGGGAAAATATAACAAAGGGGGGCACATTTTTGAAGAAATTTATGAAAATGTTTGGCATGGAAGATGTGAATTCAGTACTAGGAGTTCGGAGTGAATTTGCATATTACTCATCGAAATACAAAAAATGGGCTAGGTTAGATAGATTTTTATATCTTACAGGAACGTGTGTATTTAATTAAAGGTCTTGAAATGTACCCGATAACTATTTCAGATTATGTGCCAATAATAACTAAAATAAAAATGCAAGGTAATGAAATAAAAATGAGAGATTGGCACTTTCCCATCTATTGGTTGAAAAGAGAGGAATTTAAGGAATGGGTTTTGGAATTAATTCAGGCGCTACTAGAGAAGATATAAAAGAAAGGGAGATTTGGTTAAACAATAACAATAATTATTTAGAGGGATTGACAGATGTTAAAGTATGGCAAAATAGGGGGAATCTCTCAGAACAAGAAAAGGAGCAACTGCAGAATGCAATACCGAAAATAAGGGATTACCTCGATAATATGCATGAGTTTAGAAAGACTGTTGTTAAGCAACTGTTTTTGATAATAATTCAACAGCACAAAAACTTTTAGCACAGCAATTCAGGCAAAAGAAAGGGCTATCACCAAATTTAGGGAGCCTATAACAAGGAAGATAACAAGAGACCCTATAGAAGTATTAGAAATATTTCAAAAATTTTATGAAAATTTGTATAAAGCAGAGAAATATGGAACTTAAGAAAAGGTACAGATGGAAATGTTTATGGAAGAATTACATATGCCAAGGTTAGAGGTAGATGAAGCTCAATTACTAACAGTTAGGATAGGAAGAGATGAGATCAAATGGCTATATATAGCCAATCTAGAGGAAAGTCCCCAGGAATAGATAGTATTCCTGTGGAAGTTTGGAAGTTAGAAGGGAAAAAAACTGATAAAGAACTGGAAGGTTTTGTTTAACAGTATTGTAACAGGAGAAGTACCAGTATCCTGGAAGAAGACAGTGGTAACAGTAATACCCGTCTATTGGAAGCAGCTTCATACAGGTCCATTTCAATATTAAACCGTGTTTATGTCTATAATGGCTTAAAGAATGGCAAAAGAGATGTGGATCAATGTAGTTTTGTGGAGGGGAGGCTAACATTTGACAATATTGACAGAACATTGATGATCCCAGAGGGAAGCAGAATGTAATAAAATACCACTTTTATTGGTGGGTCTTGATGCAGAGAAAGCATTTGATAGAAGAGACTGGGATTTCATGAGCAGGGCAATGGAAGCATTTGCTTTCTCTGATACAATTATAAGGTCAATTAGAAGAATATATGAGGGATTGGAGGCACAAATTAAAGTGGGTGGGGTCCTCTCCGATAATTTCTGTTTGAGTAGATGAACCAGGCAGGGTTGTCCACTTTCTCTTTTGTTGTTTGCATTATATTTAGAACCATTGGCAAAGAAGATAAGGGACTCAGAAATTCAAGGACATAATTAGTATGGTAGTTAGGAAAAGCTGGCTCTATTTGCAGATGATATTATTTGATACATGAGAAAACTAGAAAGGGACATTACAGTGTTGTGGAACATTTTAAGACAGTGTCATATCTTATCAGGATACAAAATTAATGAAGCTAAAACAAAGGCAATAGCAGTAAATTATATACCCACACACAAATTGGTCCAAAAATATCCATATTTATGGGGACATGATAAAATGAACTATTTATGAGTATGGATTAGAAATGACTGTGTTGTGGCAGCTAAGGATATGTGGGAAGAGATTAAACATAATATAATACAAAAATTGAGAAACTGGAAGCTTTGTTATATGGCTATGGATACTAAGATACAAGAAAATTAAAATGCTTTTAGTCCCTTTAGTCTTATACACAGGCCAGACATATTTTTATCAACTAGAGGAGAAGTTGTAGATAGCAATTACTAAAGAGTTGAAGGATTTTATCTGGGAAGGGAAGACAGCAAGAGTCAAGTGGGATAAGCTGATTCTTCCAACAGAACAAGGCAGACTAGATTACCCATTTTTAGGGGCTATTTTAGAGCAATGCAGTTAAGGCTGTTATAAATACCACAAATAAAAAACTATAATTCAAAGTGGAAAGGAATGATGCTAATACAGGAAGGAAGCTCAAGAAATAAGGAGAAATTGGTATTTTGGATGCAGACTCTTAAGGAGAACAAGAAAAATCATGCAGAATATTACATTCATAAAATAGGGACTATTCTAAGAACCAAACCAACATAAGAATGGAGAAAAGAAATTTTGCCAATAGGGATGACTGTGGTCAGAGATACAGATAATTGGCAAGAGGGGGCTGGAATTTATTGAAGAAAACTGGCAAAGGAACCAATATATTGGGAGCAAATAACTAGAAAGGGAAAAGTAATAGAATAGGAAGAGGCCAAGAATTTATTTGGACTACAGGTTACAGATTGCCTTCCCTATCAAAGATTGAGATCAGAGTATAGGCGAAGAGAAAGAAATAGGGGCTCCTAAATGAAAGACCATCACTGGTAGAATTTTTAATAGAATCTAGAACAGAAGCTGCCATTAAAAAGGAATAATTAGTAAAGCATATAAAATATTGCATGATAATTATAAGAATCAAACAGGGGAGCTTAGAAAGGATTGGGAAGTGAGACTGGATAAGCAATTCACAAAGAGAAAATGGGGGGATATATGTTTATCTCCCAAGTATGCAACAACGTCTAGAAGATTTAGGATCTTTGCCTGCTGCTTGAAAGTGTTTACATAGATATTTTTAGACTCCCAAGTAGACTCCAAAGTATTTTTCCTCAGGTGGACAGCAAATGTTGGAGGTGTGACGGGCAAGAAAGAGGTGGCTGGGAACATATTTTTTGGGAGTGTAATGAGCTGGGAGACTTTAGGGATTCCTTGCAGACCACTCTGTTGGAGATGTTGGGTGATCAAATTGGATTGACTGGGGAGATGATTTTTTTGAGTTATGATCTTCTTCTTCCTCTTTCAGCTGCTCCTGTTAGGGGTTGCTACAGCAGATCAACTGTTTCCATTTCTTCCTGTCCTCTGCATCTCACTCTGTCACACCAACTACCCGCATGTCATCTATCACCACTTCCATAAACCTTATCTTAGGCCTCTCTCTTTTCCTGTTACCTGGCAGCTTCATCCTTAGCATTGTTTTCCCAATATACTCTGCATCCCTCCTCAGCACATATCCAAACCAACGTAATCTTGCCTCTCTGGCTTTGTCTCCAAACCTTCCAACCTGGGCTGACCCTCTAATATACTTATTCCTAATCCTGTCCATCCTCATCACACCCAATGCAAATCTTAACATCTTCAACTCTGCCACGTCAAGCTCTGACTCCTGTCTTTTTGTCACTGCCACTGTCTCTAACCCATATAAAATAGCTGGTCTCACTGTCCACTTGTAGACCTTCCCTTTCACTCTTACTGGTACTCGTCTGTCACAAGTCACTCCTGACACTCTTCTCCATCCATTCCATCCTGCCTGTACTCTCGTCTTCACCTCTGTTCTACACTCACCATTACTCTGAACTGTTGATCCCAAGTACTTAAACTCATCCACCTTTACCACCTCTACTCCTTGCATCCTCACCATTCCTCTATCCTCCCTCTCATTCACACATATATTCTGTCTTAGTCCAGCTGACCTTCATTCCTCTTCTCTCTGGAACATATCTCCACCTCTCCAGGGCCTCCTCCACCTGTTCCCTACTCTCACTACAGATCACAATGTCATCTGCAAACATCATAGTCCATGGGGACTCCTGGCTGTTCTGTCTGTCAACCTGTCCATCACCATTGCAAATAAGAAAGGGCTCAGAGCTGATCTTTGATGTAATCCCACCTCCACCTTAAACGCATCCGTCACTCCCACCGGAGACCTCACCGCTGTCACACTACCCTCTTACATATCCTGTACCACTCTTACATACTTCTCTGCCACCCCCGACTTCCTCATACAATACCACAACTCCTCTCTGGGCACCCTGTCATATGCTTTCTTTAAATCCACAAAGACGCAATGCAACTCCTTCTGACCTTCTCTGTACTTCTCCATCAACAGTCTCAGAGCAAACATAGCATCTGTAGTGCTCTTTCCTGGCATGAAACCATACTGCTGATCACTAATCATCACCTCCCTTCTTAACCTAGCTTCCACTACTCTTTCCCATAACTTCATGCTGTGATGGATCAGTTTAATCCCTCTGTAGTTACTATAGCACTGCACATCACCCTTATTCTTAAAAATCAGTACCAAAACACTTTTTCTCCATTCCTCAGGTATCCTCTCACTTTCCAAGATTTCATTAAACAATCTAGTTAAAAACTCCACTGCCATTTCACCTAAACACCTCCATGCTTCCACAGTTATGATACAGAATCAGTACTACCTAGAGATAGTGAAGGCTTGTTGAGTCTAATTATGGTGGCTGTCAAAAAAGCAATTACTAGAAAATGGAAATTTAAGTTTAGAGCAACTTTATTAGAAGTAGTGAATATAGTAACAGAGATAAAACAACTGGAATTGGGATCTTTAGAACAGGAAGGATCAAACTACATAGGAAAAAATGGGAATTGTGGGAACAATATATGCAGAGCAGGAATGAGGTTTAAGAGGCAGGATTTGAATGAGTCATATAATGCTTAACTGACAATGAATGGATGGATTGTAAGTGATGTATACTGTTTGCAGCTAAAGTGGTGTCATTTTGTTTGTTTTTCATTTATATAAATGTAAGATTGCCTATGCCATATGTAAAAATTTAATAAAGATATTTCCTGGGGGGAAAAGAGTCACATTTGTATTAACCCACAAGAAATGAATAAATTGGCATACACTTAGGGAAGGGAATCTCAGCTCTGCAAAATGCTATTTTTCTGTAGTTGATGCAGACTGTGGATTCTGGCAGGTAATGTCAGATTTGAAAAAGTCCAAATTATTCACATTAGGAAGGAATAAATCCTACATACTTATGTTTGGTATTTCATCAATGCTGCGCATATTTCAAAACGTATTTGTAAAAGTAATTGAAGGTTTAGAAGCTGATGTGAACAAAATTAATGATCTGCTAGTGTGGAAATCAGACATAAGAAAAACACAGTAAGATACTGATACAACTCATAAACAGACCACAGCATTGTCATTTTAAATTAAATAAAAAGTAAATGTAAAAAGAATGACATGCTTGACATATATGGGCTGCTTCTGTACATTAGAGGAACTGAAGACAGACTCAGAGAAAGTCTGAGAATAATGCAAATGCTGAAACCGGAATGCAAAAGGGCTTTGACATTGGGAGAACTGATATAGTATTTTGCAAAGTTTACACCCACTATGTGAGATATCTATGCTTCTTGTCATGTTGCTTAAGAATCTAGTAACATAAGCACTTGCATTAAAATATTAAGATATAAATAATCCCAGTGTGTTGCAAATGTAGGCAAGTTAGAATGGTAGATATACCAATTGACTGAGGATCAGTATCATTTTCAGATACACTCAAAAGATATGCTCGGTTGGTGAAGCAATTATTAACAACAGTGAATGCATGTAACAAACTTTACAAATATATATGGTGAGTAGAACGTATCTACCAGAAAATGATGCAAGAATTACTAGAAAAGAATTAAAGATTATTTGATCACTACTACAGCTGCCAATAAGAGGAAGAAAGGTGAATGAAATGAACTGCGGTGGTGGAGCTGCGGTAGCATTGTCGCCTCACAATAAGACTTTGTCCTGTTCGATTCTCAGCTAAAGCGTCTTCTGTGTGGAGACGTGCATGACTGGGCGTACCTTCGTTGAAGGTTGTGCATCAGGGCTGGCAACTCGGCATGTAAAAATCTACTGCCAATGATTAGCGGACTGGAGTTCCGATGTAGCAACCCCTAATTGGGAAAAGCCGAAAGACACAGCAACAACAACCAGTGCGGGGGAAATTTCAATTACTTGTGAAACTGACAATGAGAAGATGGTCAAAGGAATAATCATCAGAAATAAAATCTAAGCTTACTTGTCCTTCAGGGAGGAAAGAAGATGCATCTAGGGGTTAATTTTCAAACCTGTACTTCACCATTTGAGATAAAAGATATTTGAGGGATACATGTCAATGTTCCCTACCAATCTAAAAATATGTTATAGCTTACCCTTACACAAGGGAGAACTTCCACAGATCTTATTAACTGTAGACCAATAGACATTCTGTCTCCAGTCTCACTAGTTCTTGTGAAATGTATCTTAAATAGTGACCACACATAACCTTATCAAACCTGAAAAATACCCTAGCCATCCTTCAGCACAACTCACCAAACAGGCCTCTTCACTCAGTAGAAAAAATACTCTCAATAACTAAATCAAATAAGTTTGCTGTTAACTGACTGTATTCTGCCAACATCTCTAAAATGTAGACCTTCATCACCCTTGCCCTTAAACAAATACCTCAGGTGACATATTTTAAGTCTGAAGTAATATAACACCTAATAAGCACATTACTTCATTGCTGCTCATCATTTGGTTATACAAAAATGTCTATGAATCCATAGAGTATTTTCTCTGCTGTGCTAACCCTCACCTTATCTAAGGGCACTATTCTGATCTCTTATATCTGCATCCTGTGCCTCTTTCAGCCTTTCTTCCTAAACCGCTTATTTCATTTCATTTTCCTTACCACTTCCGGCACTTCTCTTTACATCCCCCCACTTATTTCTTATTACATCTTGCTATTCCCCTTGAACATCTCCTGGCTCACAACCTTTTCTCTCTCCCTGTTCTTCCGCACCCTTTCCTTTAACTTCTGTAACTCTCTCTACCCAGATGCATACCATACACTGGCACCTTACAGCCTCTTTTCATGACAATAATTGACCAGTTTACCAGACTGTTCAGAGTTTGGCATTCTTAGCCAGAGATCTGAAGTCAATCTGAATGAAATCCAAGGCATCCCGTGAATCCTGCTGAAAACTAAGTATTTTTATAACCGTCTTTGCACTTTTAAACTGATTGCAACTGTTTCACTGCCTACTTTAAACTGTTTGTTGTTTGTGACTATGTTTTCTGCACTGCTTATTTAGAGTACTTGAACAATTTATAGCATAGGCTAGATTCAGATTTCATGAATCTAGACTGTTTGGCATTTTCTGAGCACTAATGCCAGCCATCTTTCATTTAGAGGGCCCTCCTGCACCCTTATGGCCGAAGAGTGTAGTCAAGGACCCATCTGAGTTGGGGATTGTTGGAATAAGGCTCAATCCTGGGCTTTCCTATTGGTTGGATTGTTTGAAAATAGTTTACTTATCTGATATTTAAACACATCGTTTGCTGGGGTTTGTGCTTAGTTTACCAGAGCTGCTCAGAGATTGGCCTCCTTAGCCAGAGATCTGAAGTCAGTTTGAATGAAATCCAAGGCATCCTGTGAATTCTACTAAAAATAAGCATTCTTATAAACCTCTTTCCACTTTTAAACTGTTTGCAACTGTTTTGCTGCCTACTTTAAACTGTTTTTATTGTTTGTGAATGTATTTTCCGCACTGTCTATTTACAGTACTTGAACAATTTATAGCATAGGCTAGATTTGCACTTGTTGAATCTGGACTGTTTGGCATTTTCTGAGCACTAAAGCCAGCCATCTTACAGTCAGAGGGCCCTCCTGCACCCCTGTGGCAGAAGAGTGTAGTCAAGGACCCATCTGAGTTGGGGATTGTTAGAACAAAGCTCAGTCTTGGGCTTTCCTATTGGTTGGATTGTTTGGAAACTATTTTACTTAGCTGATATTAAAACACAGTGTGCAGTGAAGGTTAGCACTACTGTGTATAGACATAGATGCTTGAAAAAGTCAATGTTTTCCATAGCTAACTGCTAAGGAACCACCCTAGCTTCCCTGCTACTTGGTGTGCAATGCAGTTGCACACTGCTGCTCTGAGAGCAACCCAGCTCTACTTTTTTAGACACTGTTGCAGATTTCTACCCCTAAACCTCCCACAAATTAGCTGATTTTACAAGTTCTATAGCAGCACCTAGTCTATCTACCCCACTCTCCACCACTTATTACAGAATACACTTGGCATAATGGAAGGTCAGTTTCACACTGTTTCTCCTGCTAGCCTGATTGACATGGGCATCCAGAAGCAATGTAGCAATTGCCTCATGTATACAGACAACTTACTACTCCTAAAACATGCAAATTCAATATGTGAGAGATGTATCTATAGTATGAATCTGGAATCAGTGCTTTCTCTCTCTGACGTAACAAAAAAACAAATACCAAGCAGGTTGTCAGCACCCACACTCCACCTCCCACACAGCCCATAAACCCACAAACATAGAAGTACTCACTAGAAATATATCAAAAGTGCAAAGACTTCCCAACTGCAAATCTTCTGCACACAATACGGTCCCAGCAGCAACCATTACACATAATAACACAAGCATCAGTGTCTCACACAATAAGCCCCTAAGGCAAAGCATAGCTAAATCAAATGTCTTGATCTTAGGCGGCTCCATAATGAGAAACACAGATGTCCCCCTCACTAGGTTGGACAAGGAGAAGGTCACTGTTAGTTGCCTGTCTGGTGCCAGGTTCCACCAAATCATGCATGCGCTTAAGTCTCTCAGCAACAAGTACTGTTATGACTCTGTCGTAGTCCATGTTGGAGTGATTGACTTGAGACATACCTCACTGGACTGTATGAAGAGAGACATGATGGTGCTTTCAGATTGTGTGTCCCAGCCAGGCATGTCCCTAGCCCTAAGCAGCATTCTTCCCTCACCCAGGATGATGCAACAATACAAACAAATAAATGATTGACTTCAACAACTGGGTTAGCTCCTGGTGTCAATCCAGGGGGATCCAGTATCTGACAGCCTGGGATGATATGGTTGACAGATCACTCTGCTTTGCTAGAGATGGTCTTCATCTGTCACTGCTAGGCTTTAGGTTGCTGGCAAAGGTACTTGCCTACCCCATAGTGCCTTTTTTAGGCAATAACACAAGAATAAAATTCCCAACGTAGAAATATCCTCCAGAAACAAACTCAGGGTTATGCTGCTTAATGCTAGGAGTCCAAATCAGAAACTGTACTCACTTGAAGCACTTCTTATCCTAGAAGATGCTGATGTCTGTGCAGTCACAGAGAAATGGTTCAAGGCCTCAGAGAGTACCCCGGCCATGCAGAGCTACAGTGCCTTCCATACATTCAGACCACAGAAGGAATATGAAAAAAACAAAGGAGGAGGAGTATCCATCTTCAGTAAAGACATATACAGCTCTAGACCAGTTAAACAGTACAACTCCATAGACTTAATCCAAGTTCAACTAACTGTAGGAAAGACCCCCGCCTCCACGTCATTGTTAGCTATAGGTCCACCACCATGGGCCAAGAAAACCACACAGCCTACTTGGACCTACTTGAGTCACTCTCAGTACAGTCAAATACCCTGGTCATGGGTGACTTTAACTATCCTTCCATTGAATGGGTAACATATCAGCACAAACGTGCTCGTCCAAAGGTTCCTGGACTTTGTTAACACAAATGCTATGGAGCAGATAGTCAGCACCCCCACAAGGAGCTCTAGCATCCTTGACATAGTGCTCACCAACATGGGGGATTGTTGCACCATCCCATGTGTGGGGCCATTCCTGGTAAAGTCCGATCATAAATCAGTCTTGTTCGATGTAACGATTGTTCCTGACCCACCCTCAGTAGCAAAAAGGTTAAAAAAATTTTCCAAAGCAAACTGTAGCCCACTGAGTGATGGCATCAATAGTTTCAGACCCCCTGCCAATGATGACAGCAATGACTCCTATAGTGAGGTGTACACAAATGTCCTGTATAGATACTTATATAAATGTATAGACTCAGTTGTACCGGAACAGATCAAATCAAGATCCTCACAAAATAAGTCACCCTTATGGACCTCCAGTATAAATAGGTTATACAATAAGAAAAAGAAACTGCTGTCGAAAAACAAGAGGTAATGGTCCCAGCAAAGGAAGAACTCCCTCAAAATCATAAAAAAGCAGATTAGACATCTTGTAAAGTCCTCTAAAGCTAATTATGAAACTAAATTAGCATCCTATGTCCAAAATCTAAAAGGGAAGGCCCAGCTTTGTGCCAAAATAGCTATGGATGGTACAACTTATACTGAACCTGAGTACATCACCAACTTGGTAGCGGACAGCTTTGGTGAAAACTTCACCCCCATGTCCCCATCAATCATACCCCATAACATAGCTCTCACCATTCCTCTGCCTAGTATCTCCAGAAGGCAGGTCATAACTGCACTCTCCAAGACCAAAAACGCAGCCTGTACGGGATCAGACAACACCCCATGCTGCCTATTAAATGGTATAAAACAGTAGTTAGCAGAACCACTGAGCATGCTCTTCAATCTCAGTCTAAGCACTGGCATTGTTCCAGCTAAGTAGAAAACAGCAACTGTAATCCCCTTGCACAAAGGGGGGTTTCTCAACTCCTCAACTGACCTCGGGAACTATAGACTCATAAGCCTAACCTGCCTTATCTGCAAGGCCATGGAGAGAATCATCATGGATCTTATCAACTTGATATAGGTGATCTTCAAACTCTTGACCCTAGCCATTTTGTCTTCATTAAGGGCAGATATTGCCTGCTAAACCTGGTGGACTTCTTTGCGAATGTCACCAAGGCACTGGATGAAGGCAAAACAGTTCACACTGCCTATCTCAACCTAGCCAAGACCTTTGAAACAATCCATTACTCCAATATCATTGAGAAGCTCACCCAGCTGGGGATTAACACTTACATCACTAGATGTGTTGCCAATTGTCTCACAAACAGAACATATACAGTCAAAATTGGGGATTCCAACTCTACTTGTGGACCTATTACCAGTGGTGTTCCACAAGGATCTGTGCTAGGCCCCCTACTGTTTGGTATCTATTTTTCAGGAGACCAGGTGAAAATAGATGGCCTATGGCTTACCAAGTTTGCTGATGGCTGCAAACTGGGTGCAATCATCGAATCCCTCAAAGATGTCAACATACAACAAAATGGGCTTACACAGACAAATGAATGGTGTCAAAGCCACAGACTTAAACTAAATGCAAAAAAATGCATTATCATCTATTTTGGCAAAGGAGAAATCCCTGCTAATTACACCATTAACAGTATCCCCCTAAGTTCAAACCCATGGTGAGAGATTTAAGAACGTAAGTTAATAGCAGCCTCAATTTTGATCATCAGGTGTCCACAGTTGTAAGGAAGGCCTACTACGTTGCACACCTCATAAGCGAGAGTATAACATCCAAAGCTAAGAAGGTTATAACTCCCCTGTACTCAGTTCTCATCACACCAATAATAGAGTACAATCCTCCATTCTATATGTACATCACCAGACATCTGCAGCAACTGGAGAGACCTCAGAGGTTTCTCACTAAGAAAATTCAGGGCCTACAACACATGACCTACATGTTCAGACTTAAAGTCCTATTACTGTACTCAGTATCATATAGACTGATTTGAGACGACTTGTTCCTGGCCTACAGTCCCTGCTTGATGAAACTGCTGCACATCTACAAATCCTATGGGACAAGATTCACTTACTCTAAGGATCTTAACCTAGCCTGCGATATTAACAGGACATGTTAGAGAGACAGATATGTCTTCCAGAGGTTGCCACTCCTCAGTAGAGCTTCTCAGTGATCCTATTTAAACATAACCTGGACAACTGGATGGGAAACCATAAATTTACACCAGGGATTTCACCTATGTCCCTCTTAGACAAGAGCAGCCGGTGCTGCTCTTAGATTTGTGTGCAAAAAGGAGTATATATCTTGTCTATAAGGGAACAAGGGTATAACATGGCTAGGTTTGTAGCGGCCTTGGGGCCAATAGCCTAGTAACCTTCTGTGATCTTATGATAATCCTTCATCCTGTTACTCAGCCTTTCTGTCACTCAGCGTATCTACCAATCATCTAGTACTACTTTTGCCTCATCCAGTACATGATCCAGCTACTTTCAGTGCTGGCACCTCTACCTATTTCCCTGGCATTGTCTCTCAAATGTGGTTTCTTACAGTGCTCCTCCTACACACTGCTGTATAACTATCATGACATTCAACATGTTGCTTAAATACTTTTTTCCTCAAACCTCACTTTTTAAATGCTTGTTCCTACAAATGACGTTCTATTTTCCCTTCCACTTTTTTGTACTGAATCATTGCTTTACTCGTATATTAAATTTCATTCATGATGTAGAAGATGTTTTATCTTTTATCTGTTGATATGTTCATTTGTCTTTTTTAAAACTCTGTTAATATTTTACTGTGTTGTCATTTTGCATTAATTCTGTTAAATTGTCTACAGTCACTGTCATTTTTCTTATTTATTTTTTTTGTATTTATGTACATGTATTTATACTTGGAGTTTTTCATCGACTGAAAAGTGACAACTTCTGTCCAGATAAATAAATGTGAACAAATAAAATACAAGATTTGTGCATGAGTAGCAGTTCAAGCATTTTGCAACACTTTCATTTGACTGTGAAATGGACAGGTGGAGAGAATTTTTCTGGCAATCGAGAATCTGATTTATTTATTTATTGACATTTGATTACCAGGAAAGTCCGACTGGAGCCCATTTTCAGCACAGACCCAGGGAGAAAAGCTCTGAAGTATTATAAAAATTTTAAGAACAGTAATTTTACAGTCTATAAAAATACAAAAAACAACTACAGTTTAAATAATTATTCTAAATTAGACATAATATGAAAACATTGGTTAAGAGCAGACACAAGTTTTATGACAATGATTTAATAGTCAGATAAATTTTAGCCAGTTTATAGAGAAATTAAAGGTAAGTTAATAGAATAAAAACAGGAATTGCAATGCAAAGTGAGAGAAAAGCAGGCTTATGGTATATTTAGAGAGAAAGTCAGGGAAGAGAAATTGATTGAAGTAAGGAAGTGCATGAAGAAGGGAGAGTAAGGGGATATAAGAAATGAATAGTATTTGTTCACATTTAGGGATAAATAGTTTTGAAGGATGAGAGGGAGGGTATTAAATAGATGGATACAGATGAGTCCCAGGCCTTAGCAACATGGTACAAGTGCAGTCAACGCCCATCAGATTTGATAGGTTTGTGGACAGACAGGATTTTTTGGTCACTGGATTGTATTGCCTGACTGGGAACATAGTTGAGTCGAATATTACTTAGTGCTAGACAAGCAGATGGGTTTTGGATAATTTTATAGGTGGTAAGAAGCTGTGTATATGTTAGCTGATGGGGTAGTTCTAACCAATTTAGGTTTTTTAATGCTATATAGTGGTGAGTTCTAAAAGGGCTATTTGCTGCAAATTTAACAACTTTGTTATAGCATTGTTTACATTTTAATTTTTGTGATGCCTGAAGGTTATTAATGATGGAAGTACATAAAGTGAGGGGAGGAGATAAGCAGTGGCAAGTATAGCTTTAACTCTGTTGGTGAGAAAGTTTTGGGCTCTATAAAGCATTCCTAGTTTTTCATGAGTTTTTCATATGATGTTTTGTATCATCATCTTCTTTCAGCTGTTCCCGTTAGGGGTTGCCACAGTGGATCATCTGTTTCCATTTCTTCCTGTCCTCTGCATCATGCTCTTTCACACCAACTGCCTGCATGTCCACTCTCACCACATCCATAAACCTTATCTTGGGCCTTCCTCTTTTCATCTTACCTGGCAGCTCCATCCTTAGCATCCTTTTCCCAATATACCCAGCATCCCTCCTCAGCACATGTCCAAACCAATGCAATCTCGCCTCTCTTGCTTTGTCTCCAAACTGTCCAACCTGAGCTGACCCTCTAATATACTGATTCCTAATTCTGTCCATTCTAGTCACACCCAGTGCAAATCTTAACATCTTTAACTCTGCCACATCCAGCTCTGACTCCTGCCTTTTTGTCAGTGCCACTGTCTCCAACCCATATAACATAGCTGGTCTCACTACCCTCTTGTAGACCTTCCCTTTCACCTTTACTGGTACCCATCTGTTACAAATCACTCCTGCCACTCTTATCCACCCATTCCACCCTGCATGTACTCACTTCTTCACCTCTCTTCCACACTCACCATTACTCTGAACTGTTGATCCCAAGTACTTAAACTCATCCACCTTTACCAACTCTACTCCCTGCATCCTCACCATTCCTCTACTCTCCCTCTCATTTACACACATATATTCTGTTTTAGCCCTGCTGCCCTTCATTCCTCTCCTCTCTAAAGCATATCTCCACCTCTCCAGGGTCTCCTCCACCTGGTCCCTACTCTCACTACATATCACAATGTCATCTGCAAACATCATAGTCCATGGGGCCTCCTGTCTGATCTCATCTGTCAGCCTGTCCATCACCACTGCAAATAAGAAAGGGCTCAGTGCTGATCCTTGATGTATCCCACCTCCACCTTAAATGTATCTGTCACTCCCACCGTAGTCCTCACCAATGTCACACTACCCTCGTACATATCCTGTACCACTCTTACATACTTCTCTGCCACTCCCTACTTTCTCATACAATATCACAACTCCTCTCTAGGCACCCTGTCATATGTTTTCTCTAAGTCCACAAAGACAAAATGCAACTCCTTCTGACATTCTCTGTATTTCTCCAACAACACTCTCAGAACAAACATTGCATCTGTAGTGGTCTTTCCTGGCATGAAACCATACTGCTGATCACTAATCATCACCTCCCTTCTTAACCTAGCTTCCACTACTCTTTCCCATAACTTCAAGCTGTGACTGATCAATTTTATCCTTCTGTAGTTATTGCAGCTCTGCAGATCACCCTTATTCTTAAAGATAGGTGCCAAAACACTTTTTCTCCGCTCCTCAGGCATCCTCTGACTTTCGAAAATGTCATTAAACAATATGGTTAAAAATTCCACTATCATTTCTCCTAAGCACCTCCATGCTTCCACTGGTATGTCATCTGGGCCAACAGCCTTTCCATTCTTCATCCTTTTCAAAGCTGTCCTTACTTCCTCCTTGCTAATCTGTTTCACTTCCTGATTCACTATCCCTACATCATCCAACCTTCTCTCTCTCTCATTCTCTTCATTCATCAGCCCTTCAAATTACTATTTCCATCTACTCAACACACTCTCCTCACTTGTGAGTATGTTTCCCCTCACTATCTTTTATCACCCTTACCTGCTGCACATCTTTCCCAGCTCTGTCCCTCTGTCTAGCCAATCGGTACAGGTCCTTTTCTCCCTCTTTAGTGTCCAATCTCTCATACAACTCTCCATATGCCTTATCCTTAGCCTTCACCACCTCTCTTTTTGCCATGCACCTCATCTCCTTATACTCATGTCTACTTTCTTCATCTCTTTGACAATCCCACTTCTTCTTCGCCAGCCTCTTCCTCTGTATACTCTCCTGTACTTCCTTATTCCACCACCAGGTCTCCTTGTCCTCCTTCCTCTGTCCAGATGTCACACCAAGCACCTTTCTAGCAGTCTCCCTTACTAGCTCTGCTGTAGTTACCCAGCTATTCGGTAACTCTTCACTGCCTCCCAGTGCCTGTCTTAACTCTTCCCTGAACTCCACCCCACAATCACCCTTTTTTAACTTCCACCATTTAATCCTTGGCACTGCTTTCACACTCCTCCTCCTCTTCTTGATCACCAATGTCATCCTACAGACCACCATTCTATGCTGCTTAACTACACTTTCCCCTGTCACCACTTTACAGTCTCCAATCTCCTTCAGACTGGCCCTCCTACATAGGATATAATCCACCTGTGTGCATCTTCCTCCACTCTTGTATGTCACCCTATGCTCCTCCCTCTTCTTAAAATATGTATTCACCACAGCCATGTCCATCCTTTTTGCAAAATCCACAATCATCTGACCTTCTGCATTCCTCTCCTTAACACCATACCTACCCATCACTTCCTCATCCCCTCTGTTCACTTCACCAACATGCCCATTGAAGTCCGCTCCAATCACTAGTCTCTCACCCTTGGGTACACTCACCGCCACTTCATCCAACTCACTCCAAAATTTTTCTTTCTCATCCATTACACACTCAACTTGTGGAGCATATGCAATAACAACATTCATCATTACACCATCAATTTCAAGCTTCATAAACATCACTCTATCAGACACTCTCTTCACCTCCAAAACACTCTTGGCATACTGTTCCTTTAGGATAACCCCTACCCCATTTCACCTGCCATCCACACCATGATAGAACAATTTGAACCTGCATCCTATACACCTGGCCTTAATTCCCTTCCATCTGGTCTCTTGCACGCACAATATATCAACCTTCCTTCTCTCCATCATATCAGCTAGCTCTCTCCTTATACCAGTCATACTGCCAACATTCAAAGTTCCTACCCTCACTACTACACTCCTAACCTTCTTCCTCTCTTCCTGCCTTCGGGCATGACTTCCCCCTCCTCTTCTCCTTCGGCCAACAGTAGCCCAATTTCCGCCAGCACCCTGTTGGCTAACAGTACTGGTGGCGGTCGTTGTTAACCCGGGCCTCGACCGATCTGGTATGGAAATATGAAATGTTCTCCGCATAAGTCATTTGGCAGAGGTTTTACGCCAGATGCCCTTCCTGATGCAACCCTCCCCATTTATCCGGGCTTGGGACCAGCACAAAGAAATGCACTGGCTTGTGTATCCCCAGTGGCTGGGTTTGTATATGCAGGTTAAATGTAAGATTATCATCCACTATTATCCCTAAAATATTGCTAGGAGAAGTGGCTTCAATGATTGTATTATCAAGAGAAAGGACTTCAATTTTTTTCACTGAGAAGGATTTTGGGAAAAAAGTAGTAGTTTATTCTTTTTAGTGCTCAGAATGAGTTGTGCATTACAAAGCCATGTTTAAGTTACTGTAACGTTTCCTATTTTTGGAGGTGTGCTCTGATCAACATCCAGCCAAATATATGGTTAGTTCATATAATTGTTCAAGAGTTCCAGTAGGCTGCAAAGTTGACAACATAATAAATGACATCAGTGTCTTTGTAGATGATGATCTTTCACTTGATATCAGTTTAGCTGCTACTATCCAGAAAGCATAAGGAATTACCCACCAGATCATTCATGGGGTATGAGACTTGTAAGGGAGGCAATTATCCACTGAAGCTCTTCTCAGACCAGTTACCAAATACTGCATCCTGTTCTGTATTCCACTTACACAATCTGGTGCAATTCAAGAAGAATACGAAGGTTCCTCATTGAGATGATTAAAGGGTTTTACGGCTTGTCTTACAGCCAAAGATTACAATAGGTCTTGCTCTTCTCTGTATCCTGTTGCCTGACATACACAGAATTAGAGGACCCTTACTATTTGACAGCCTTTGCTGACTTACATTGTCTCCCCTGTGACCTAAACACAAGAAGTCACTTGACATCAACAAAAATTAATACCAACTGATCCATAAAATGTGAAAACTTAACGTCTCTAAAACTCTCATGCCTGAAGAATAACCTCCACCCAATAGTCCATACGTTCAAGAAAGAACTGGATGACTACATGTGTACTCATTAGATCCAAGTCAGATTTAGGGCATAAAATAACACACAATAGCCAATAAGCCTCGAGCTTGTTCACCAAATGTATGAGGCTATGACATTAAAAAGAGTGCTAGCAGTAGGTATAAGGACTGTCATTGTATGATTTTAAAATACAGGAGAACTCCATTATGTTATTGTGTCCATTATTATTATTATTATTAATATTCCATTATGGAACAGTAACCTCCTACCGTCTCATTTACTAATGGACAGAAAATTTCAAAAGCATTGTCCCCTACTACTGTACCCATTCTGGAGAATCAGTGCGAGGTAAAGAAAATGCTATTAAGAAATCAGCGGAGACAGAATGTTACTATGATATGCACTCTAGGGGACTGTTAGAATTCTCTAGAAGAGATAGACTAAAAATCCGGCAATCTTGGAAGCATCAGCAGCCTCTGGCTCTAGTAACTGATTAAATAGCGGAACTGAGATCATATGTGTTTCAAGAACAAGGACATTTGTGAGAAAAAACAGATAATATCTCTTCAGTACAAGTGCATCTAGGACAGATAGCTTGATGCAAAGTGAGACAGTGTAGAGATGTAAAGATGTGCTAGATCTATGTGAGAAAGTAATCTTACATGAAAAAGTCATGCATCCAAAAGTGTCTTCACTGGTATATGAGCAACATCAGTAGTTTCAGAATAATTCTGAGTATGATCAAAAGACCATATGTGTGTGTGTGTGTGTGTGTGTGTGTGTGTATATATATATATATATATATATATATATATATATATATATCAGATTCAACTATAATGTCCTATTCCACGCACAGAGCAAGTCAAGGACATGGCTTGCAAGCACCCGTGAATTTTACCTTCACTTTTTTAAGTCTTTACTGGTGCACTCAGGCCAATAAAACCAAATAACTGCCTCATTACATCAGATAGTTACAGTGTTCATAATGAAAGAAAGGGATATCATTCATATGGTGCTACAGTTTTAAGGATGGGAAGCAATTCTATTGGTTATGCAGATCACCTGATTACCACAGCAGTGGGGCGGCCACAGTGGTGCAGCGGTTAGCATTGCCGCCTCACAGCAAGAGGTTCCCCAGTTCGATTCTCGGCTGGAGTGCCTTCTGTGTGGAGTCTGCATGTCCTCCCTGTGGTTGCGTGGGTTTCCTCTGGGTGCTCCGGTTTCCTCCCACATCCCAAAGACATGCTGTAGGTGGATTGGACTCTCTAAATTGGCCTTAGGTGTGAGTGTGCCTTCTGTGGAAGGTTGGGCACTGGGCTGGCAACTCGACACTGTAAAACTCCACTGCCAATCATGAGCGGACAGGAGATCTGCTGTGGCGACCCCTAACCGGGAAAAGCCAAAAGAAGAAGAAGAAGAAGAAGTGAAGACCCTTGAAGGTTAAATGTATCTGAATTGTCTTGACACTTTATTAAGCCTCTGACAGATGTTACAAATGTTGTACTAAATGCAGGAATTTTAATAGACAGGAGAAACGGAGAAATCCCAAATGGGCAACTACAAATAAAACATCTCCCCCTGCAGTATAAAGGTTAAAATCTGCTTTGTCTGCCAGCAAAATCTGCATAATTCCAGAGAAGAGAGCATGGCATTGTGTTTTTTTATCCAATTTCAAAAGTAAGTTGTGAACTAGAAGAGAAACAGGACTGGCTTTAATCAAACGACATTGGAAGAGCTACTGATCTGTATGAAAAGTAAGCTGTACTGGTTACAAAGCCTTTTAGAGGTGATGCAAAAAGATGTATTGCAACACTCAAGAAATTAGACAATAGAGTAGCCACTGTACATGTACAAGTACAACTGAAGTATTTCTGAGCACTGAGACACATTATGCATGGGACAGGTGATAGCTAAAGATTTAAGTACACTGGAAGATAAACCTGAGAACCTTAAATGTAAGTCCAGGAGAAAAAAAAAACAGTGTACATAAATGGAATTCCAGAGAACTGTGCATTGAATAATATTTTGCATTGCACTGGTTGAATTACCAAAGACCTGCATGTGGTTGAGAGATCATTATGTGATAATAGTGAATACCTTTTGTAGGCATTAAAGGACTGTCAGCTGTATCAAGAAATATTGCCTACAAAGTTCTTCCTGTTAGTCTCAAATCATCTTCAAAAGACTGACTTCTGCTTTCCTGCAGATGTGCCTGCACCACCATAATCTGTTCTCTTTGACTTTCTCTGCAGTTAGAGCTACTTTGGCTTTTGCAGTGATGCCCTTTCTTTTTGTCTGTCCCACAATGTGCATTCTACCACCCATCTCAGACACTTCATTTCCACTGCTTCACGCTTCTTCAACTGCTGTCTTCACTGCCATGTTTCTATACAATACAATATGACTGGTTGAACTAATGTTTTTGTACAGTTACAAAAGGTAAGCAGTTTTTGGCAAAAAGGGGTACATTTGGTAGTACACCATTGGGTTTACCCAAGTCTATCCAGCATTTTAATAGTTCACAGCGCATTGCTATGTAATTGCAGTCAAGCTCATTCACAGTCACTTTATTTAATCAAAGTCATTGTGAGGATTTATTATTTTATATTCTTAACAGCATTTGAAGGAGTAATAAACATGCAGGATTAAGAAAATTTTTTAAAAATGCATATGCATATATATTTGACACATACTTTTCATTCTTATTTAACAGTTTCCAAGGAGCATTTAACATCAATTATAAGTGTTGGTTATCAAGCATTTTTTGCATAAGGTACCCTGTAGGGACAAAATCCATTACTCACAATTAATTAAGTATTTTGCATAATTGGTGTGATGAAACAATTTAATGGTAACAAGGGTAATGTGCTTTTAGTATAAAAGCTTGTTCTTTTTTAATCCAGTCACACTTGAAAAAGCCTGGTATGACCAGGCGAAAGCGCTTGTGATTAAATCAGTTTTTTTCCTTGTTGTTCGTTGGAATAAAAGTCTTAATTTTTGAACTGTTTGCGGAGCCTTTTTAAGGAGTTTAAAGTCTAACTGAATTTGAAGATTGGTTCAATCGGAACAGCACTCACATCAGTAGTATTGTGAGTTAGTTTGCAGTGTGCCTGTTACCGGACTTCCTTGGGCCTCCTCCGGTGGTTTTCTAAGTTACGGTGGTTCTCTCTACATTAAATGTTTTGTACATCTTACTTTTCAGCTTCTTTAGCATTTTTCTGTCACACACTACCCCTGACACATTGTGCCAGTTTGCTGAAACCTCTCCGATTCAAGCTTTGACCTCCTGATTTAGACTTCCCTTCTTCTGAACCACTCCACCCACATAACTGAAGCTTTTAACCTGTTTCAGTAACATCCCTTCTTTCTCAGTTTTCATCTTCCAATTTCCCCATTTGCTGTCATAACAACTGTCTTGTCTGTACTCACTTACATCCCATCATGCCCTTCAGAACCAATTCTGGGTAAGTAACCACATGTGAGGAACAACAAAACAACAGAAAACTGTAAACGGAAACAAATTAAACCCACCCATGTGGGGGACTACGCTCCCCACACCCCCCAACTAAATATACCAACTCCAAGATCACACTACAGTAGGGAAAAGGCAAAGTTCATCATGAAGGACAAGTGGTTACTTACTCGGAGTTTGTTTGTCAGTGTTTCGGCAATTTCATCTCGGTCTTGTATATACAGACTTTCCCGGTAAGCAAATGTTAAATAAATAAAATAATAAATAATAGAATATGCTCAATAACAGGGTTATTAAGTCCTGGTTTGTGTTGGCTTGAAATAATAAGAGTCTGTATTTCAATATGTTACACTTATATGCAGGAACATTTACAGCCAGGAGAGACATAGAATAACTAAATGGAAAACTGTTGCTAAAACACCTCTCCCTGCAGTCTGAAGGTTTAAACTCTGCTTTGTGTGCCACCAAAAGATGGTTTTATTTTAGCACAGTTGGATCCTGATTACCCCAGTGTGAAAGTAGAAGTTGTCAAAAGGCAGTGCAGTGAGACATACCGAGGCAACAAAAAAGAAAGATGCAAAGGTGTGCATACCTCTCTTCCACAGAGTTTCTGAGCCACAGCTGGAATAAAAGTTCCAAGAAATAAAGTGAGAAGTTAAGATCAGTGACTGGGTACTAAGGATGAAAAAGGTGTAGATATCTGGGCTGACATCCTTCATGCATATATGGTGTCTTTGTGAAAGTCTCTTTTATATATATTTTTTTTAATTTTATTTTGCCTGACTGGATTTAGATAAACCCCATTTCAGTAGAGGCCTGGGTAGAAAAGCTTCTCAGATATTTTTTTTCATAGATTATCAAGATTACACATATAATGACAGTGTACAAACAGAATACAGGTATTTACAGAATACATGGTATTTTAAGGATTGTCCATAAAATTTCAGAGTACATGAATATTTAAGCAGTGTCTATATATTTACAAGTATATCACAGTTTATATAGCTTTGCATATCTTATTTACAAGGTAACCTTATTAATATGTAATGACAGTCACATGACAGAAGCCTACCTCTCCCTGGCTGCAGATGGTCAGGTATATCTATGTCTTGCAGGACACAGACAGGAAAACTGTTTGCAGCAGGCAGATGGTTAGTGGTACAACCCAGAATCATCAGCTACAATTCTTTTGTTGACTTCTTGTGTTATTAGACAATTTTAAGTGTTTTGAAAAGGTGAGATGTTCTATTCAACTAGAATTATTTATTTAACAAACATATTTACAGCTGTCTGAAATGAATGGAGTTAATGATATTCGAAACATAAAAGATAAAAAAATGGAAACTTTAGCTCATGGCTGAATTGTTAACCAGTTGAGAACACAAGGAAAACCTCAGCATTTTAATGTTTTGGGGAAGAATGCTCCTCAGCATGAATACAAAGTTAGTAGAAGTTTTAATGAGACAATATGGGGTCTAGTTATTTTTTTTTCAAAGTAGCAAAACAGACCTGCTATAGAAGAAACTTATGACTATCAGAAAGTAGACTGAAATTCATTTAACATTATGAAAGTATTCTAGGTTCCAACCAAGTAAGTGATTTTTTGTCTCAGTTAAAATGGATGCCTACAGAATTATATAAATTAGAAGTTGCACTGCAAAATGTGCAAAAGGTTTAGCTCAATTTGAGTAGTGGAAGAAATTAAAATGAAAAGATTACTGAAAAATTACAAAATGTCAGCAGGAAAATAAAACCTGAGACCACGATGTTCCTCTGTCAATGATCATAGGGAGAGTGTATAAAGGTAAACCTGTGATTGACACACCAATGCAGAAGATATATATTAAGCCTTGAGTTCAGATAGGGATAGTAGGAGAGATATTGACAAAATAGTGTAAATCCATATATGTGCACTAGTAATAGTATATGTGGGAGTAAGCAACCTGAGACATATCTCCCTGGGCTCCATGAAGGGAGACATGATAGAGCTCTCAGAATATGTGACCGAGGCAGGTATGAACCTAGCCTTGAGCAGTATTTTACCATCACAGATAATGATGCAATATGAACAAAAGATTATTAACTTCAACAATTGGCTTAGCTTTTGGTGTCATTCAAAGGGGTGGGGGCAATATATATATCATCCTGGTGGGAGATTGTAAACAGTTCTAACTGCTTTATCAGGGATGGCCTGCATCTATCTCCACAAGGCTCTCATGTGTTGGCTAAAACCTTGTCCTTTCCCATAGTGCCTTTTTTAGCTAATCCATCTATCCGTCTATCCATCCATCCACAGCCCTTAAAAGCCTCTGACTTAAAATAATACCAAAATAATGTAACGCTATTGTTGCTCAATGCTAAGAGCCTCAACAAAAAAATTCACTCCCTATAGACATTGTTTATCCTGGACTGGATTTATATATGCATCATCATAGAAACCTGGATCTTGACCATGGACAGCACCCCACCAATGTAAGGTTTCAATACCTACCATACATTCAGTCCCACCACACTAGATGAAGGCACTAAAGGTGGCATTGCCTCTGTATTCTAAAACCAAATATGTCCCCCTTATCCCATGCTTCCTAAGTGACTAGTATGGACTCCATGTGCATTAAGCCAAACACCCTTTTCTTAGGGGATTTCAACCAACCCACCATTAATTGGAAGACTTATATAACCCCTAACATGTATTCCCAGAGATTTCTGGACTTCATAAATACAAACTCTCTAGACCAGTTACTCCAACCCCCAACTGGGGAGGCAGAATCTTAGACCTGGTCTTCATCAATCTGAGTGAGCTCTTTTTCCCACCAGTTGTAGCTTCCTCGCTTGTGAAATTTGACCATTAATCAGTTGCAGTCACAATAAGAATGAAGCTTGATGTATTCTCAAATAGCTCATTTTTCAGAGATTATGCAAAGGTAATGTATGAAAACTGACTGATGACCTGGTAAATGCAATCTCTCTCGCCAGTCAGAAGATTCCACTGCATATGTGAGATTGTTTGCCACCAATTTCTATGCACATGTGAATAGCTACAAAGATGCATCTGCCCCTCTCCCAAGGAAATACAATGCTAATTTTAAAAACAAACCCCATGGTAGAACCCAAATATAAAAACACTTTACAATAAAAGAAAAAACTCATTGCAAGCAATAATAAATGTAACCATCAACATGTCAAGAATGTTCTTGCTAAATGTAACAAGGAACTGTGATCTCTGATCAAATTAACCAAAGCAAGATATGTGGTAAAAATATCCACCTAGGCAAAAATCAACCATAAAAAACTTCTTAACTATGTTAGACACCTTAGAAAAAAATGAATGCCCTCAATTGCACAAAGTTAATAGTAAATGATAATACATACTCAGATCCTGAGAACATAGTCAGTCTGTACTAGCTGATAAATTGATCTCTAACTTCAACCCCTGTCTCCCTACATTCCCGGATCACATACCCAAATCTACAACCCCCCCCCCCAAATCTCCCAAGACCCCTGCTTCTATGGAGGTGGATAACATGCTAGGTTACCTACTGACCAGCTTGAAACAGGATCTGCCATACCCTGTCTACAGGGGCTGTTTAGTATCAGTCTCCAAACAGGCTTGTGCTGGACAAATGGAGGAAAACAACAAACTGATAATTATAGAGCCATATGTCTGACCAGCCTCATCTGTACGGCCATGGAAAGGATCATTATGAAATTCATAAATAAGGACAGATGTAGCCTGCAAACCCTTGACCAAAGCCAGTTTAGTTTTGTCAAAGGAAGATTCTGCTTGCTTAACTTGGTCAGCTTCATCATTCCTGTGGCAGTAAGTGTAGGGCTGAAATACAGATGGCCCTGGGTTCTAATATGTTAAATTTCAAATATTTTCTAGGCTTGTAAAGGCACTAGGGCCACTAACCTAGTAACCTCCTCTCCTTTGAACCTATGAACCTATAAGAAGGTTACTGAAACAGAGGATGATGGAATATCAGTGCACACGACCTATCTAGACCTCACAAAGGCACTGGACACCATCCCACACTCTGGTATTGTTGATGAACTGTCCTAAAAAATGCTAATCCCTATGTAACTCATTGAATAGCAAATTGTCTCATAAATAGAACCCAGTAAATTAGTATAGGTGTCTCTACCTTCTTTAAAAGACCTGTCACTAGTGATTTACCCAAGGGTTCATTCCATGTCCATGGGACACTACTTTTTGTCATTTACTTCTCAGAGGTCAGAACTACTTCCCTTAAACTTTTCAAATGTAATTTGGATAAATAAATGGGAAACAGCAAATTCACCCCAGGTTTGGCACCCTTTTCTATTATGGATAGGGGTAGGGGTAACATGTAAATGTTCTAACTGGCTCTGGGTTATTCCTACTTAAATTACAAGGGCACAAAACTCTATGGGAATGTAATAATAGGCTTCTAAATATCCTCATGGATTGGTAGCCTATTGAGCACCTATGAACCTACCTTTTTTAATTTCTCCAAAGCTTTTGAGTTTCTAATACCATGAAGGGAATGGACCCTATTCCTAAGTCAAGGTATAATTAAAGTTCATTAAATTAGTATTGTTTCACTCAATGAAGTTAGCCAGAAGTGCTCTTTGCTGCACCCATAATATGCGCAGTAATGACTCCTTATGCATTTCGTATAGAGTTACATGTATCAGTAATATATCTAAGTACAATTGTAAATTCTTTTTTATGAGACTCGTTCCTACAACTACTACTGGAACTGTCTGTGCATATTTCTTCCACTTTGCTGTTATTTCTGCTTGAAAATCCTGGTATTTTATGACTTTGTGTCTTTCTGTTTGTAAGACACTGTAGTTACTGGGTGTAACAATTTCAATAATCAGTGCTACTTTTGTATTCTTTTCATGGACTGCTATATCTTGTTTTCTTGCATCTAGTTTTTGAACTGTTGGTAATGGATGATCTCATGTGATATAAACTTCATCATTTTCTATGATGCTTTGTGGTTCATGTTTCCAGTGATTTTCAGCTACTTCAGTATTATAATGTTTCCACAATCCCCAATGCGGGTTCCTATTACGTTACCGACCGTAAAGGATTGAAAAAGCAAAAGTAGCGAAGCGACATAAGCAAATTCTTTCCCTGAGAAAGAATTCGCTTGGATGCTTCCATTACTTTGCTATTTTTGGCATTGCAGTGTGATCTCGGAGTTGGTATATTTAAGTAGGGGGGTGTCAGGGGCACAGCCCCCCATGTCGGGAGGTGTGGGGAGCGAAGCCCCCAATTTATGTACTGTTTTAAAGTTTGTTTTTTTTTTTGGAATGTTTTTTTTTTTCCTAGGAAAAAAATGCTGTTCTGGGGTTTCGACATTGTAAGCTTTCACTTACATGGGGTCGATTAATCATCGTTCGCTTATTTAAGTATTATTTTGCCTTTCAGTATAAAGTCCTTCTGCCATTAGTATATCACAACCAGCAACGAGATGTTTAACTGTTTATAAAACCTACCTTTGTCTGTTTCTCCCACATGTTCAATGGACTTTGCTATCTTGAGCTGCCAATATTAACCTTTCGTCCTTTGGTTTAAATTCACCTCTCCTTAACAATCCCTGCATTCAGTCCCGATCAACATGCCATTGTTCCAAGAGTTTTCTATACTTGCAACTATATTTATGCACTTTAAACATTTCTTGTCTTCTCATCTGATCTTTCACCTTATATTCTTTCTTTTGTTTTTTGGCACATTCAGTTGCTACCTGATTTTTATCTGCTTCTGGTTTGATTTCCATACCTGCTTGATGCTGATATGCTTCTTCTAAACTAAGCAGGGAAGTCATCTTAGACTTGTTCTCCTCATGTTTCAAAACTTTCACTACATTTGGGCTATGTGAGGTCAGCAGATATGCATGCAGTCCCACTATCACAGATCTATATATGTAATCAGTTTCAAGGAGGCCCATAGCTCTTTCAGAATGGGGAACATATAATCTTGGCATACACCGATTTTTATAAATCATTTGATGAGCATGAAGCGTCCTTGTTTTGTGGTCCAAACTATCAGTACCTTTTGGGGTCAGTCAGTCACTCTAAAACTGCAAGTTAGGGCAGGAAGAGCAAAGTGGTTTATAGCTTGGACTTTGTTAGTGCTGTTTTTAGTATTAATTTAAGTCTTCTAAAATATTCCTTACTGAGTTTTATTTGCATTTGTTCATGTTTTATTGTTGGTCCTTCATCGATTCCCAAATATTCATACAATCCCCCTTGCTCAATTCTTTTATACCACATTCTGTCCCAAACTGATGTTTTCTTGGCGCTGCAGTTTTCCTGCTTTAATTTGCACATTTATCAACACCAAATGACATTCTTATATCATCTGAAAAAGTTTTGACCACTTGCAGCTGTACTTTCAGTTCCTCATCTGATGAACTATACATTTTCAAATCATCTACAAAAAGATGAGAAGTCTTTACACTTTTTTGTTTTCTGGGAACCAAATTATAGCCATGACCTAATCTGTTTAAATAGACAGCTTAATTGGTTAAGGGCAAGAAAAAAGAGCAGTGGTAACAGAGAGTTACACAGGAATAACCCCCTTTGAATTTTTATCCCTGGAATAATAATTTGTCCTTTATCATGGCTTAACTGCAAAGCGGTTTGCCATTGTTTCATGGTCGATGTAATCTAATCGATCCACATAGGGTGAATCATATACATTTTTAAGCACTCTTTTATCCATGAATGTGGGATACTGTCAAATGCTTTTTTATAGTCTGTCCATGTCATACTTAGATTCTTTCGCTTTTTTACAGTTCTCCATTATGACTTTATTTAACATGAAATGTTCCTTTGTTCCATATGACTTTCTGTTATTACCCTTTTGTTCTGTTGTCATGATTGAGTTTTCTTCTAAATTACCATAAACTCTGTCGGCATCAATTCAATTCCAAAGTATAGTTTATATGTCATCAGAGGGCAAGTTATTGGTCTATAGCTTTTAGGCTAGTTTGCAGATTTGCTTTTAAGTAGGAGTTTATTTTTCCTGTTGTTAGCCAGGCTGGTTTCTGTTTAGGGTGTGCATGTAAATAGTTTTTACTCATGGCTAAATCTTCATGTAAAAATGTTAATACTTTTAACAAGAAGTTAGCTATGTATCTGGGCCTGGGGTTTTCCATTTTACAAAATACTTCTGTTTCTTCTTTTTTGGTGGTGTTTTGATTCCTTTTGCCTTGTTTCCCAATTGTTTATGAAACTTTTTTTGGGTCATTAATAAATTGCTTATTTTGTACTTTTCATTTATATTTATCTCCATACCTTCTATTTTTTTCTGTCTGTGCTGATATTTTTAGTTTATTATTTCTGATAGTGCACAATAGATCCTGATCAGTTCTAATACTGTGCATTACTTTTATCACATTTATCTTTCTGAGTATTTTTTGTTGATCTGTTCCCTCATCTATACTCTTCTAACAGTGACACTTCTTGTCTTAATTGCTTTATAGTTTTCTCTATTCAATAGTCCCATTCAATTTCTCCATTTCTTTTCCCTTACTACCCTGTATTTTTGTGTTAAGAATTTATCTGTTATTAATGTAGTTGCACAGTAATATATCCTATATACTTCTGTTGTATTGCATGAATTTATGCGGACAGTCTTAATTACTGTGTTCATTTGTTTTATCAAACTTCTAACTTTTTGGGTTTTATTGACTTTCTGTTATCTATTTCTTACGCTGATCTTAATATGTCTGTCCATCTCTATTAAATCAAGCAACTTTTCTCTTAAGTCATTTTCCTCTAAACTGAGGGCATGTCCTTTGTTCTCAATTTTCTATGGACATTCTAGAAGTAGTTCCAAAGCATCTTCTGTGCTGCATTCTCTTCGGATTCATCCTGTGTCATCTATTGCTGTTTCATATAGGAACTCACTAGCCTTTCACTCCACAACATTGGCTGTATCAGAGTTGCCACGGTTTCCTGTTCTTCCCTTTGCTGTGCAACTCCAACTGGACATTTGCATTGCTTTCCTATGGAAGGCTCCAGTATATCTTCATCTGGCAACTGATCAGATGTTTCCCCACTCCAGTGGTTTCGCCTTAACTTGGTGATCCTTTGCTCTATGCTGCTGTGATGTTTTCTGAACTAGATTTTCTACACTAAATCCTTCACGTCGCGGGTAATCCATAACCTCAGTTTCCTTTTTTTTAACTTTTCCATTAGTAATCCTCTTTTCTACTTTTCCTCTTTGTTTTCTTATTTTTTGTATTGTAAAATTTTTCATGTCTGGATGCCTTTGCCTATATTTCTCTTCAAATATCTTTGGTGCTGCTCTTTTTGTTTTGATTATTTTTGCTTTCTCCTTTGCATAAATAATATGCCATATTAAATCTGTTTTTCTTTCCCATGTTCATATTTCTTCTTCAGATGTCTCCTGATCCTTCTGTTTCTGCTTACTTTGGGGATTTGTTGTTCCATCAGGCTGTGATGTAACCTGTGTTAAACTTTTTACACTAAATCCTTTACTTCACAAGTGTTCCATAACTTCAACTTCTATTTTTTTAACTTCTACTTTACTAATCTTCTGTTTAACATTCCCTCTTTGTGATTTTATTTTTTTTTATTGTGAGCTTTTCCATATCTGGATGCCTTTGCCTGTATTTCTCTTTTAATATCTTTGGGGATGCCTTTTTTATGTTGATTAGTTTGGCTTTCTCCTTTGCATAAATATTGCACCATATTAGATCTCTCTTTCTTTTCCATGTCCATAATTCTTTTTTATACCTTTCAAAAGTATCTAGAATTTGTTCTTTATATTTTTGCGCTTCTTTACTTGCTTCTTTTTCCAAACGGACCAAGATTTCTTGGTCTGTATAAAGTTTTTCATAAATCTGTTGTATTAATGAGCATAAAATTTTATTTGAAGATTCTGACAGTTTTTCTTGTGGGAGTATTTTTCTTTCCTCTAATTTCTCTCTTAACCTTTTTGTATAACGTCTGTCTGGAAATTCTGGGCTTCTTGCATAATAGTAACAATACATAATTTCTTTCTTATCGTCAATAGTCCACACTATCGTCTTCATGGCTTTTCTTTAGCCTGTCAATTTTTGTGATTTTTGTGGACTATTACTTCCTTCCACAATGGGGGGGGGTGGCATCCTCCCCCTGGGCCTGGCTTACTACACTGTAGGAATGTTTCCTTGTCTTGAGGATTCTACACTGTCATTTTTTTCCATCCCTGGCATCAGTGCATCTATCAGGATTGGGCACGTTTTTATCATGGGTCTTGTGCACCCAGCTATTTTTTTTTAATTTTTGACCTACTTCTGTCCATGATATATGCTATATAAAATACAGTCTATATATCAGTGTCATCTTCGTGAGATTTTGTAGAAAAACAGGGTCTACCTCGTGAAGGTACTCACAAAGACTCGAGGATGAATTCAATTTCAGCAGTACTACTCTCTTTTGCTTACTGACTTATCATCTCTCCATTTGGGCCCCTATGAACCTACCTATAAATGTATACCCATGATGCAGTAAGTACATTTCCATGAAAGAAGACCTCAACTTTTCATCCATTAAGTCAGTTCCTTCCATGCAAGCAAAAGGAAAAAATATTTGTAGCTGTGATAAAGCTCAGATATTCATATATGTGCATCTACCTAGAGAAGTGTTAAAGGCAAAATGCAAATTTTCAGAATTAAAATTGAAGAGAGAAAGAATATTAAGTCAATATCTATTTAGTGTGCCTAAGTTGAAGGTTATAGGGAAAGGAGTTTCACAGTTAATATTTCGTCTGTTGCAGAAACAGAATTAAAACTTGAAATGAATGGAATTATAATACATTAGTGGTAAATATTAGTATTTTCCCATACTGCAGTCTGAGAACAAGGACTGCATTCAGACAAGTGCTCTGTATGTTAATCACAAGCTTACCTTCAATGCCAAAAAATGCATTATAGTTTCCTTTGGAAAAATCCACTATTACTGCTGCATCAAATATATATAGCATTCACTTTAAATCAGATGCACTTATCAGGGGCTTGGGGACTTTTACTGATAATGTATTCATCTTTGATTGCTACGTCTCTGTCATGGTTAAAAAAAAGTTTTCTGCCATGCACTTCATCTTTTTTACAGGGTATCTCCTCAAGGTTCAAAAAAGGCAGTTACCAGTTAATGTTTTCTTTTAAAGCATTATGTCTTTCCCCTCCTTGAATATAATGCTCCCATCAGAATGTACTGCTCTGAATATCTACACCAATGGAAGAGACCTCACTGTTTCCTCACGAAAAGATTTCATGTCTTAGTACCCTTAACTAGTCTGATAAACTAAAAGCCTTTGCCTTCTTGTTGGTTAAGTATAGGATCCTGTGTGGTGAAATTGCTTAATCTTCCATACTATGAGTGATCCTTTTCCTTAAATATAACCAGCGGTACTACACTTAATCTTAGCTAAAAAGTGATAAAGAAAAAAAAAACATTCTAGCAATCTAAACCTACATTAATAATACCAGGTGAGGTTCCCCTACCACTGGAATATGTTCCCTTTACTTACCAAACAGAGTACTTCCATGAAAACCTTTAAAGCCTATCGGGATGACTGAATGGATGATGCACATTTCCCCCTTGTTATATGGGAATGCTCTGTTCAGATCTGACATTGTTACTGTCCAAACTATATGGGTGACATGGCTGAGATTCTCAATGGTCAAATGCCAAAAAGCTTAGTGAAAACCCATACACCTGTGAGGCACCTGTCTGAGTCTTTATTGTTGTTATTATTTTTATTTTTTACCTTGTGGGTAAAAGATGTCTATGTATATGTATTCAAAAAGATGGAGTAAAAATAAGGGTCTATATTCCCATGTTGACAGGGCTGTTCATCAAATGTCCTTATGTCGACACATATATAATGGAATGCCAAAATCTTAAATGGCCACAATAACGATTTTCCCCCCGTCCTAGCATTCTTAGCCATTCCCTCCAAAAAATATAATAATATTCTTTAATTTCTAATCCTTTTTTTCTTCTCTTCTTCTTCTGCCTTTCTATTGGATTTCTATCCTATTTTTCCTGAAATTAAAATGTTCTGCACTCAGTTTACATTTTCTTAAAATAACAGTATCTGACACTTTTAATTTGAATTTCTCAGTTGTAGACATCCTTCAGTGGGAATGCCTGTCATATTAAGCTACTGTTTCACTAGTATTAGTCTTGTGTTATGCTGTATATACCGCACATACTATACTACAAATATGGAATGCTGTTCTTTTACTGTTCGTACAACGTTTGTTGTATTAAATGTTTTTTGGATATTTACTCCTGTGCTGCGTCTGAAAAAGGTCCGTGTAATCAATGCTGTATCCTGGTTAACAACTAGTGATAAATGCATTTGTTTGAGGCATGGTTGTCAATAAATTTACCTTGAGACCAGAGCAAAGCAGAGTTTGAAAAGAACACATACCAAATGAGTTAGGATCAGAATCCCCCAGTCATAATGTGTTGTTGTACTTGAATGTTACGTAAAAAAAAAAAAAAAAAAAAAGCTGTAGGAGTGCTAAGCATTTTACAGCTTTGAAAGCCATAAAACACAGCTGCCAAATGGGCAGTGGGCAGAAACCTAAAGTGTACCTCTGATGAAAAAATCCCTTCAAAAGCTGTTAGACACTTCACTAGGGCACGCTAACAATAGAGTATTACAGCTTTTTAAGTTGGTTTAGCTTCTTGTTTCTCTACTTTGATAGTACAAGCCAAGAGCTTAACAGTGTTGAGAGGTGCTTGCAAAGATTTTTAAGCATCTTTCTTACACCAGAAAGGTTCTTAAACTTGTTTTGGAGTATAACTGTGCACCTTGATGTATTACAGCCAAATAAATAAACAAACACTATTTACCTCTAACTGGCTACCCATCCATATCAGGCCTATGTTAATTATGGACTTCATTTTTCAAACTGTTTCACTGTAACCATTAACTCATTCACTAATACTACAGCAGCATTTATTAAGTTGTTAGGCTGGCATCCATTGTTGTATGTAGACCTCTTTCATGAGAGACTGTACAAGGTATGACGATGTTACACACTTAGTGTTAACTCTGGTTAATGTTTTATACCACATCAAATTATACACAGATTATACACAAATTATACACAGAAGGAAGCAGTGAATATGTACACTTGTATTTAAAACAATTGTATTTTTGTATAGCGTAGAGACAAGTATGCTTCATATCTAAAGGAGGCTTAAGGATAATCACTAAAACAGAATCTGATAAACAGGCCTAGTAAATGAACAGACCTTTTTTTGTAAACTTGATACTGCAAGTAAACATATACAATATCATGGTCAAACAGTGGGATTATCTTCACCTGCATACTTATACCTCTCATGAATTCCTATTTTTTCCCACAACCTAAAACGTATCTTTTCCAAAAAAGTAAATCTAATTTTCATCACTTCACATCTCAGAAATGCAATTTATTGGCAGTATAAACCCATCTTTTCATTGTATTTCTATGTTTCATCATCATATTTTGCAGTCTTAGTGTTTCAGTTAACATATATTTTGCCTGTAGTAGCCATAAATTACTTTGCACATTTCTGGGCCATGAATGAAAATGTTTCATTTTGCATAAGATTATTTTCTTAGTCAACAAACCAATCAAATTTTCATTCTTTTTTCATCTTGGATATTTGACTCCAGTTAACACCTGAGATTTAACCCCTAGTTCACAAGGCTTCATCCCTCTTTACAGGCAACCATTTTTGTTGTTCCTATTGAAGCTGACCGAGGTCCTGCTTAGAAGCGTACCATTACGGATATGTGTAGCCCAGCACCAGTACAGCAGCCACATCCCCCTCCCTGAGCCATACCTTAACTGCTCTGCATTATAAAAACAGACAGGGATCTGTTAATGAGATTATTTAATATAAAAGAAGTTAACTGCTATTCACACATTGTAGCACCTACATTTATTATGTATGATTCTTTACAAACTTAACCAGAGAAAAAGTAAAGTACTTTTATTGTACTATAAATTCAGTCTGTGTGTGATAGCTTAACCTGTTTCTTAACATCATATTAGCTGTGATAACTCCACATTTATGCACATAGCAGCATGTCTCCAAAGAAACTACAATATTCTACTCAGTATAGATGAAGGGGCCTAATTTTCATAGTAAAGTTAAAAAGGAGGCATACTAAAACACTGGCGGTAGTGTTGTTACCTCACAGCAAGAGGTTCTCCCATTCAATTCTCGGTGTGGAGTCTGCATGTCCTCCCCGTGGTTGAGTAGCGTTCGAAAGACATGCGTGCTTAAATAGGCGTGCCTTCGTTGAAGGTTGGGCGTCGAGCTGGCACCTCGAAGTTTCGTAAAAATCTACTGCCAATCATTAGCAGACCGGAGTTCTGCTGTGGTGACCCCTTACCGGGAAAAGCCAAAAGACAAACAACAACAACAACTAAAACATCATTGCTTGCCTGAAAAGTGGCTGGTATTTTTGTTGGTATAAAAAGATCTAATTATCTTTCTATAGGTGTTCCAGATAAACAATTCATCTTCCTGTTTTATACAGTACAAAGGCACTGTATTCACAACTGTCACTAATGCTAATCCCCTAATGGCTCACACAGGATGTATGCAGTCAGCCTGTGGGAGGGTACAGGATCTGCTGCTCAAAGCTTGGCCCCGCAGTAGTACATACAAGGATCTATAGTTACATAACCTGCATTGACAGTAATTCACTTCATAGCTCTTTAAACACATTATTTAAAAGATCTGAGGTTAGTGGTTTGATTCCTCCATGGCTTAATACTGCAGTAGGAGGTAATGAGAACTTTGGTGGTGCTGTGCATTAGAAACAGCACATGTTAATGTCAGAATAAACTTATTTTCCAAAAGTGTCACTTCTGCTACATTAAATATAAATATTAACACACACTATAAATTAACATATTCCTGTAAAATTTAGCTTAGTTTGTAATGGTGTTTTAGATTAAAATGTGTAACTGCACAATTTCATAAAAATAATAATGCATTAGAAAAATTACTTGATTTTGCTGAAACCAGACATCATCAGTTTAAAATGGAATGTGTAAAAGGATAGTTGTTGGCTCTTTGCTAGATTGCTAAGGTGTGAGAAACTTCAGTATAGCCAGTAAAACGATTTTCCAAATATTTAACATTTTGCCACTGATTTCTGACAGTGAAAGTAAGATTTTAACCATTAAAGAATTATTAGTGCCTGTGAACTTTTGTTTTGCAATTGCATTCACATTATCACAAGATAAATATGATATAGAGAAAAACAGGCATTAAGAAAGATCCTTCCTCCAGGTTTAACTGTATTAATATTTGTAAGATCATCTAATTTTACAACTAATAGCACAGCAGGTAGTTAGTGTTGTTGCCTCACAACAAGAGGTAACCAGGTTCGATTCTCAGCTAGGGTAGCTTAAATGTGAAGTCTGCATGTCTTTCCTGTGTTCATGTGGGTTTTCTCCCACATTTCAGACATATAGTAGGTGATTTGGACACAAAATTGATCATAGGGATAAAAGCTTCTCTGTATGTGTGATATGGAAGAAGAGCCATAGCAGGGCTAGCCACATGGCAATGCGAACATTGTCTCTAGGTTGTCACCGTTGAAGTTACACCCCAAAACCATGTGCAAAAAAGTGTGAAAAGGGTGTTGTGGATTAATCAGATCAACAAGATCCCTATGCTTGATAGCCAAACAAAAAAATAACATAAGACCAAAGGATACTACAGGCATATTGCTCCTAGGGAGCTGTAAACTTTCTGTAGAATAATATCAAAAACACACTCTTATCAGTTTATAAAAATGACACTGGTGCTCAACCCCCCCAGGAAAAAAAATAGTGGTTAATTTTGCTATATGTAAAAACTGGAAGATGGAATTTTTTTGGGTCTATATCATATAGTCAAACTGTGAAAAGTTTGAATACGAAAATATCGAACTTCAAACTCCGAAATGTGAATAGTTTAAAAACCCAAAACTTCGAAAAAAGGATCTCCGAATAGCAACGGTCTGCCAGTTTTACACCTGTACTACCTGAAATAATAAAGAGAACACGCAACCACTACATCTGTGAAATATTGCATAACACAATCTATCCGCCACATAAACCTATACTGCAAACATGTATGTGAATAATTATTAAAGTGTACTACTGAATATATATTTTAAACTAAATAGAAGCAAATAAAGTAAACCTAAGTATTTACATCACGTTGTGCGCTTTACCACTGTCATCACTACTCTAGACTGTTAAAAGCATAGCTACTGCATTAACAAATTCCACGGCAGTATACTCTGACCTGTTTCGTATGACACCCTGCAATCTCTGTTGCCTTTCAATGCATTTATTCTTCTTGGGTGATGAAGGGCAACCTGATCTCATGAATAACTGCATGTCATCAACCCTGTTCTGCTCCCTAACAAGTACGTTGATTATAGATGGTATGTCAGCAGTGCATCTACCTGGCAGGCATCGAAGATGCCTATGCCATCCGTCTACATAATTCTGTGTTCTGGGTAGTGACAGTTGGTTCAGGGAATGTGCATTCCAGAACTCAAAGGGTTGGGAGGGTGGCCTAATGGTTAAGGTGTTTGCCTTACAAACACAAGGTGCAAGGTTTGAGTCTTACAAGGGATAATTGGCTAAGCCTAAAATGTCTCGCAAGGGCAGTTAGCTTATTACAAATCTATGAATCTATGAAAAACATTGGAGAGAATCTACTAACACCAGTAGTTCTTGTCTGTTGCTTTCTAGGACAACCTAGGACATAAACTTCAGAAAAGTATAGCAGTAACTCCTTACTATCAGGGTAGAAGGTTTCACTAATGCACGTGAATGCCTCTACTACATCCTCTGCATTTAGAAAGGCAAGGGCAGTTAGCCATTTGACATCTAACTGCAATGCAATATTTTTCCCATACACATTAGCTAACCCAAGCGACTGTACCTTTCTCCACACTGCTTGTGTAAAATGGAAGAAACATCACTTACTGATCACAGAAGAGAAATTATGCCTAACACTCTTAATGGCAGTCAACTCAAAGTCTGTCAGAATGTATTTCACAGTATACTCTTAACTGACTTGAGGACAATAAGTCATGCACACATTCCCACAGCAAGTTATATGCCTTATAGGACTTCTTCGACATTAAGGAAAACACTAGTGCAAACTTTTAGTGGAATCCCCAAATGTTATCAACCCATGAATGGTATACATTTGCCTACATAGTCTTCCGGTTGTCGGGAGCATACCATCCATGAACCATATCTATTTACTGCATAAATCTCACAGATTTTCCTTCGCAGTAAACACCAATACATGGGTATTGGTATGAATGTCTGCCTTCCGTGCTTGTATGAACGTGCCCTGTTTTAACGGACATTTAGTTGCATCCACAGCACTAATGTTTCCTGTAACAAACTTATAGGTTAGCATCTTCCTTCTCCTGACTCTGTTAATCTGTTGCAGCATGGACCTCCTAGACAGTAAACTCATCATGCTTTCAACAGATGTAGTACCAACTACATCATCCACCAGTGTGTGTGTGTGTGTGTGTGTGTGTGTGTGTATCTGTAGATATATATATATATATATATATATATATATATATACACACACACACACACACACACACACACACACACACACACACACACACACACACACACGCACACACACACACACACACACACACACACACACACACACACACACACACACTACAAGTGGCACTATTCTCATTCCAGCTTAGCACTAATCAGTATACCTGAATGGTCTGTCAACCAGAACACCTGTCCTCGTCCATTATGCTTATAGCCCTTGATAAGAATTATGTTCCCCATCATTATTCCCGTTAGTCATTCTGGTCATTTGCCTGCCCATCAAGATATCAGGCATCAGTGTCACCCCCCTATGGCTTCAGCCCTTTTGCCAGTAATCAGTGACCTCTGCCTACCCATTTTTGGTAAGGCAGTGACTAGAGCCATCATCTTGCCCTTTCTCCTATGCTATGTGAATGGGGTAGTCTTCTTCATCTTCATCACTCTTTTATGCTGCTGACTGGCATTTTCTGCCACAACAGTCAGTGATCTGGGAGGCAGACAATGTTTGACTGTCTTCTCATCAAGTCAGATGTTCAGTTCCATGTCTCATGCTGTTACCCCCAATGGCATGACCGGGACTTGCCTTGCCCAACAAGTGGTGGAACGATGATCATTCTCCCTACTTCAAGTGGCTCCCTTTCATGATGGTAATTGGCTGGGTTCCCCACACCTGTTCTATACATGCTTCATTATCTCTAACTCAAAAATGGCATGACAGATACTTTGTAGTTTTAGTGATGCTGAGGCATATGATAACTCATTTTTGAATTATGCCTCATTGAGATTGTTTTTACTGTCTGCCTTGGTGAGCCATACTACAGGCTTACCATTGTACTCCCTCTTACCAGCCTTCCACTCTTGTCCCATGGAGCCTGCCTAGATACCCATAACCTGGCAATGTATCTTGTATAACCAAAAATTATTTAAATAATCTATAGTGACTCAGTCAGAATTTGACAAGTTAAGGCTTCTTTCAAAGTAAAATGCATAACATTATCATTGCTTTGGGTAAACTTGACCACAGTTTTCTTGCAATCATTATTTTAAACATTAAAACATCAATAATTGATAGATCAGATAATTATTGATAGATCGGATAATTAAAGACTACTTCTTGGTTAATAAAAGAACTGTGTGCTCAGCAAAGATTTACACAACTACTAAACAGTTATAAACTTGGTTTAATTATGAAAGTCTGAGCTAGTGATCGTCTACATAGCATTTAAGAAAATAGGCATTATTCAGGATGATAACCTAGAATGTGGTTGAGTACGAAGGGGAAAGGATGAGTTATGAGTATCATTGGTGATTGCACTTATTCTTTGTAGAGTACCATTCTTCACGTTCTTAGAGGTGAGAATGGCATCTCTAGAGGCAATAACAACTCATAAGGCCCCAATCCGGTGAGAAAATAGCAGAGAAACCGTGAAATAATATAATAAAATGAAGTCTATCTCAAAGTGGTAAAGGCTTAAAGGGCAAAAATGTATTCCAAATTTGAATACAAAACAAATCAATAAATAACAGGTCAAGCACTTTCATTCCTTTAATATTTAGACTTCTTCAGAACCTAAAAATGCTTCTGTTAATGTGCTTAAATAGTAAGTGCAGTAATACAAAGGGCAGGTGACTAAATAAGTCTCATTCATAAAATTGGTCCATCTTGCTCTTAAAGAGACACCCTATGTAAATTATAAGTGTTAAACTAAAATTCATGGCCAAATCTTTAATAATCTCAATTAAAATCACAAAGTTTTTGAAATAAATACTATTACCTTAAAATAATAAAATTGTTAAGACTTAGAAGTAAATATTGTTATATGTTCAGTCTCCCCTAATCAAAATTTCTATCCTCTAACTGTCCTTAAAGTTACATGTTTATAAAATATTCACTAAAAGAACACTTAATGTAATTGTCCTACCCATTCTTATCAAAGCACCCTATAATTCCTGTGCTTTAAGTTTCAAAATAGGAAGAATTGACAAACACTCATTAAGCCCTGGTTGGACTGTGGCATTGAGTTTGAATTGCCAGATCAGTTCTAGTCTTTCTAATTCTATTTCCCACCATCCACCTCTTGGATTCCTTGGGATGGTGTCCAAGATCCCAAATGTAAATTTTGTAAACCCTGGGCAAGACTGGGTGTGCTTGAAAAGGGCATTGTTAGTGTTACCCTTAGAGAGAGATGTTCATATATACATTTCCTCAACTGTCTCTCCAGCTTCCCTACGTAAAAATATTCACATTTCTGACATATAGCTATATAAACTATCCCTTTGGTGGCACAATTACCTTCCTTAAGCAAATATTTGATCTTCAACTTTTGTATTGTTACACCAATACCTTCCAAAATGAAACTGCATTGTTTGGATCCCCCACACCAACTGGTACCCTTACAATGGGGTAATTTATAAAGTTTCACATTTTCAAATAAAAATGTTAAGTTCCTACCAGCTTTATTAATACATTGTGGAGCTGACCCTAGAATCTCCAAAATTTCAGGGTTACTTTCAAAAATAATCCATTTTTTGTAATAATCTTTTTGATGTCCCAGTCACAGCCACCAAATGGCACAACCATACTCTCAGTGTGGGATGTGCCTGAAACTCGAGTACTGCTGCAAAACCCTGGTGATGACTCACCTAAAAGGGGTTTAAACCTTGTCGTCCACCCTTTTAGAATCTCCTCACTGATACTAAAAGGGAGTTCCTGGGGTATCTCCTTTCTTGAAACATTTGTATCAAGAAACTGAGTTCCATTTTAAAATAAAAAAATACTTATTACTTGTACTCCATTGGAAACTACCAATCATGTCACCTAACAGCTTGTGCCTAGTGCAAGTTCTTCTTTTGCCCCACCCTAGTTATAGCACTACTGCAACTCAGACACTTTATTTAGTCATTAAATCATCAGTTCTTACAGGAATGCCTTCCTCATACAAGTGTGATCCCACAGTTATCTCTTATATTCTTATATGTTAACTATAATAGTTTTATCACTATTTTTGGCTGTGACTAGGAATCATAGAACTGTACTACACATCTACATGACCACTATATAGCTAAGGGGCACTGCAGACAACATAGCTAAACATTAAATCTCCATACTGAGACATGCAACGTTTATGTGCAGTTAGCTGCACTCACAGGTAGGTAAATAAATTGCTCCCCATCTATGCAAGTGGGCACAACCAGATAGTGAATCTGTGCAAGTAGGCCTTCTGTGCAGTGAAACTCATGTGCAATATGCAACATTCTTCATAAAGTAGTCATGCTGTCCATTGCTTGATCTTTAGAGAACAGAAAATGTGAACTCAGTGATACAGATGAAATATAAAGTGGTGCAAGTATTAGTGAGTATGGGTGTATGTCTGTTAACATATCCCTTGTCAAAATGACACACACAAAAAAAAAACACAGAAATCTCTACAGTCATACAGTATGTCCTGCTACAGTGCTATGGCAACCACATATGTGGACTTCTGTCAGATACATAAAACAGAAGGAAAAGGGCACATAGGAGAGTAGGAAAAGGATAAGAGTAAGCACAGGGTCACACAAAAAGACAAGATATAAGAGTGAGTTGGAGAAGGAAATTTTTTTATACGCTGAATGTTTTTATTATATGGAGAGAAGTGAAGAAGCAGAAGGGTGAAAGGGAAAGCAGGGTAGAAAATAGGGCTAGGACAGTGTGCAATGACAGAGAAACACATACAGAAGAGCACAAAAAAAAGTTGTGACGATGTGAGGTATTGCCAGCTATGCCAGGAGAAGTAGAGCAGTGGATGTGTAACATATGCCATCATAGCTAGCTGGAGTTTTGTAAAGAATTATGTCATTTGTGTATCAAGCTGATTTGTATAGGTGCTTGTGTTTAAAATATATTTGTAATGTTGCTTGCATTAAAAATGTACCAACAGTGGGTTTTGCTGGACAGAAAAATAAATACACTTGTATGTTGGAATGTATTGCAACTCTTGGAATTAATATATTGTAACAGAGGATACTGGAAGAAAAGAGGTTAATCTCAGTCCAGTTAACTTTGAAAAACAGTCTGAAATTAAATTACATGGAAGGCCATACAGATTGTATCTTACAGTTCTGCTTGCAGCCAGAGGCAAAATGTCTGTGAAAACGAGGACTAGGAATCCTGCTGTATTGTCCTTATCAGTGAACTAATTGCTACACTGGAATGGTGGAAGTGTTGAAATGGTTTTATGAATTCCAGATGCTATAGCACATGGTATGGTAACACATATGTGTAAGTCTGGCTCAGTTTCTAGTAAAAAGGGGTAGTATGGAAACCTGTAGTCAGATGACCACATGTATGGGATCTCATTCTCTAATCCAGCACTGAAATGATGTTTTAATACTAGAGGAGACAGAAGTCTCATTGCAGTCTGTTTTTGAAATCTGACATAAAAGGACCCCTCACCCACTTCATCTTGCCTTACTTTAGTATGTAACTAGGGAATAGTAATTCCTTAGATCAGTCAGGAAAACATAGTGAGATTATTTAAGTACTGTTTTTTTTTCTGTATCTGCAGGAATCTATCCATCTTTGTTTTTTTTTTTAATATTTCCTGTGATTGAATCTCTGGTGTTTACTGTAAATAGATATTTGGTATTTTCATGTCCTTTTATTATTTCTTATTAAGTATATTTAAACTTTTCATCTTGGCTGGTCCTTTAAAGACTAGTTTAACCTTTGAGAGTACTTATATTTATTTGGTGACCCTGTGGCTGCTCCTGAAAGCCTTACTGTATTGTTCAAACACTGCCATTTGTATTAGTATTTATTTTGCTCAGTAAAATTGGGTACCCTTATAAGAGCCTTAGAGTAGTTGGCTTTGGAGTGTCCTGGTGGTAGTATCTACCTTATACTTTGGGCAGATGGGCATAGCTATTACATCTGTGCCAGCCTTTCCCAAGTGTGTGTGTGTGTGTGTGTGTGTGTGTGTGTGTGTGTGTGTGTGTGTGTGTGTGTGTGTGTGTGTGTGAAAATCAAATCTCAAAGATTGTGAGTGCCAGCTACTTGGAGCAGGGACACAGAGCACTGGTTTCACAGAGAGGGTGGTGCAGGACTTGGCCTGGGTCACTTGGCTGAGGACTTAACTCTATAGTTGTCTCAGTGTGGAGTCTTACCAGGGGCCTGGAGAGAAAGAGAGGGAAACCTAGATCTCAGACTGAGTGCATTCCCTGTGTGCTCTTAAGGGAAATGTGCTTGGTGCAGAGAGCTGCATCTGGTAAAACTGTGTATCTAGTTTTGTTCCAAGTGAACATCTCTCACTGGTGTCAATGGTGAGGATTCAGGCTCCTTTATTACTGGCTGAGAGGGGGAAATGTCACATATTGGTGAGCAGTGGTGTGGACATTAATGAACTTCTATAGCCTGTAGGCAGTTTTCACTAAAGGTGTTAGTACTCTCAACAGCCACAAGGTAAACATACAGAGTTTCATTTTCACAACAGTTTTATTTATTTTTGTTAGTTTAGTTTAGTCAGGGAAAGCAGGCAAAGATGTCACCAGAGGATTATGGAAAGCTGACAAAGAACCAGTTGGTCAAGCTGTGTGAAGCCAAAGGACTGATACATGCCAACCTGATTAAAGAGGAAATGATTTTAGCCTTAGTCACAGTTCAGACCAGCAACCAGGAGGATAATCAGTCTGGAGATGGGAATTTGCAGCCCTCAGAAACAGGTCAGTTCACATTTTCCTCAGAGGACTTAAAAATCCATCTGGAGTTAAAGAGACTTGAACTGTAGACCAAATGTTTGGAAATAGAATCAGAGGAGAATCTGTGGCACTTGGAGGCTGAAGAAAAGGAGAAACAGTGTCAACATGTGAGGGAGATGCTGACTCTCCAACAGGAACATGGAGGTAATGTGGAAGGGAATAACCGAACATGAAGGTTAGTAAATTTCTTACACAGTTTACAGAGGCTGATAATTTTGATAGTTTTATTCATATAGTTGAAAGAGTATGTAAACAATATAATATTGACCAAGGGCTCTCGGTATGGTTCCTGATCCCCTTACTACATGGTAAAGCTGTAACTGTTGTTTCTAAATTGTCTGATATTGATTATTTAAACTATGATAAAGTAAAACAATGCTTACTGGACTGTTTTAAGTTAACACCTAAAGCTTACAGAAAAAAGTTTTGTGAGCATAGATGCAAAGCAGATGAAAGTGTATGTGATTATATTGCTGAGTTAAGCACCTATTTTCATAGGTGGGTGAGCTGGTGTCAGGTTGCCACTTTTGAAGGGCTGACAGACCTTTTGGTGAGGGAACAAGCCCTTAACACTTTGCCTGAAGACATGAGAATCTGGTTGGAGACCAGAAGTGTAACTGCAGATGAGCTAGGGAGAAAAGAGGATCTGTACTTAGCAAGCAGGGCATCACTGCACAAGAAGGGGATACCCAGTGGTGCACATGGATATAAGGGAACCCATGGTGGACAGCCTAAACCACCCCAACAAAATCCACCAGTAACAGGGAAAGCCACTAATTCTGGTACATGGCCATGATCAATGGTTAGATGTTTTAAATGTAACCAGTGGGACCATGTATCATATAGATGTTAATGGAAACAAGGTGGGGAACAAAAGGTGGGGGAACCAGCAAGTGGGAATAGAAGTATGCCAGTGCTAAGTTGTCTGGAGACAACAGGGATACCAAACTATCACCAGAGTTTATATCCAATCTTAGTGGATGGAAAACAGACTAAGAGAGAGAGAGAGAGAGAGAGAGAGCCTTTGACATAACTATTGTGAAGCCTGCAGTGGATAAAGAGGAGCAGTACTTGCTTGGGCAGTCCACTCTAGTCAGAGCTTTAGGAGGGACCCCCTTCCAAATGCCTTTGGCCAAGGTTCACTTTGACTTGGAGGGTGGAAAAGGAAGCAAGCAAGTATGTGTGTTTGAGGATATCCCTGCAGATGATTTGATAGAGAATAACTTTGACAATGCAGTACTATGTTTGCATGCAGTCACATGCAGTCAGGCTTGGAGACAGACATGTGGGCTTGGTAGCTTGGGGGATCCCAGACAAACCCCACACTTGAAGCTAGGGCTGGTGAGGTGGCTATTTCAGGGAAGGAGCTGCCTTGCAGCAGTGTGCCTGAAGGTGAGCCACAGCTGCTGCTAGGTACTGATGTTCCCTTGGACAGAGTGGCTGCAAAGGCAGAGTTGAGTGGCAGTACCAGACTGACAGTGAGGCACCACTGCCAGAGGATACCAGGCTTTCTGTGGAATGAGAGTTGGGAAGGATCACAAAGATAAAGTTGAGACAGGCTCAGCTCTTGGACCCTACACTATGAGGCTTGAGGGAGGTAGCTAAGGAAGCACCTGATTCTCAAAGAAAATGGGGAGTCTGCATAATGGAACAAAGAGTTACTGCACAGAGAGTGGATCCCTGAGGGAAGGCTAGAGGGTGAGGTAATACTGCATTTGGTAGTACCTACAGCATACCATCTGGCACCTCTAGCCATAGCCCATGACATTCCTTTTACAGGTCATATGGGCATAAAGTGTACCAAGAGACATATTATGCAGAACTTTTATTGGCTTGGGATTGCAAGGGATGTAATAAGGTACTGCAGGACCTGTGAGCAGTGCCAAAAAGTAGTAAGGCAGGAGACAAGGACAAGGCTCATTTGATGCCTTTGTCTGTGATTGAGGAGCCATTTCAGAGGGTAGCTATGGATATGGTGGGGCCTCTAAGTACCCAATGTGCCACAGGGAAGAGGTATATCCTTGTGGTAGTAGATTATGCTGCCAGATACCCTGAGGCAGTGGCTCTGTCCTCCATTGAGACTGAGAAGGTGGCAAATGTTTTGTTAGATACTGACTGACAGAGGTGCCAATGTCATGTCAGACCTGTTGACTTGTTTGTGGGAGCACTGTGGGTGAAGCACCTTAAGACCACTCCCTACCAACCCCAGACAAATGGTCTTGTGGAGAGGTTAAACTCTACACTGAAGGCCAGGCTATGGCCATTTGCAGACCAGTTTAAGAGAGACTGGGACAAATATTTGCCTCATCTACTGTTTGCATACAGAGATGTACCCCAGGAATCTGCAGGTTTTTTACCCTTTGAGTTGCTGTATGGGTATAAGGTGAGGGGGGCTTTATATTTGATTCCTGATGAGTGGGAGGGTGAGTGTGAATCCCACAAGGAGTCTGTTGTGGCATATGTCCTAAACCTTAGGACAAAGCTTAGGAAGCTCATCTGTTGGCCCAGAAGAACCTGGCAGGAGCCCAACAGGAGAAAAAGTTCTGATATGACAGGAATGCTTGAGCCTAAGAGTATGCTGTGGGATAGCAGGTTATGGTGCTCATTCCTGTCAGACATAATACGCTTCAGGCAGCTTGGGAGGTACTCTTCAAAGTGATAAGGAAGGTTAGCAATGTTAATTACATAGTAAACCTGCTAGGCTGGAGGCAGAGGCACAAAACGTATCATGTTAACATGATGAAACCATACCATGATAGGGAGGCCCTGGTGCTGAGTATTTGCAGTAGGTGGTAGGAAGAGTCTGAGGGGGAGCTATGGCTACATTGAGCTAACCAGCAAAATGCCAGGTTATTAAGGTGGCATCTAGGATTGCAGACATATGACATGCCATGCAACACTGTAGTGGGGTCAGCAATGGCAATGTAGACATGTTTTCAAGACAGGGTATGGGTTAGTGTACTGCCAGACAGGCTCATTCCTCTCAAGCAACATTTCTCCAGGGTCACATGAGAAACTAGCTTGAGTCTTCAAAGGGGGAGATATGTGACTATGTGAGGTATTGCCAGCTATGCCAGAAGAAGTAGAACAGTGGATGTGTAACATATGCCAGCATAGCTAGCTGGAGTTTTGTAAAGAATTATATGTCATTTCTATATCAAGATGAGTTGTACAGGTGCTTGTGTTGAAAATGTATGTGTAAAGATACTTATATTAAAATGTATCAACAGCAGGTCCTGCTGGACAGAAAGAGAAATACACCTGTATGGTAGACGGTATTGTAACTATTAGAATTAAATTATTATAACAGAGGATACTGGGAGAGAAGAGGTTAATCTCAGTCTAGCTAACTTTGAAAAATAGTCTGAAATTAAATTATGTGGAAGTCCATAAAGATTGTATCTTAAAGTTTGATTGCAGCCAGATACAAAATTTCGGTGGAAACACGGACTAGGAATCCTGCTGTATTGCCCTTAGCAGTGAAATAGTTGCTACCCTGGAAGGGTAGAAGTGCTGAAATGGTTGTATTGCTTCCAAATGCTATAACACATCTTAGCAAAGCTCAGACTGTGTGTATGGTAGCACATATGTGTGAGATTCTGGTTCAATTTCTAGTAAAGGGAGTAGTGTGGGAACCAGAAGTCAGATGACCAGATCTATGTGATGTCATTTTGTAATCCAGCACTGAAATTATGTTTTAATACTAGATGAGACAGAAGTCTCAGAGCAGTCTGTTGTTGAAACCTGACATAGGAGGAGTCCTCACCCACTTCATATTACTTTGCTTTAGTAAGTAACCAGGGAATAGTAATTCTTTAGAGCAGTCAGGAAAACATAGTGAGATTATTTAAGTGCTGTTTTTCTGTATCTGTGTGAATCTATCTATCTGTGTTATTTTTAATATTTCCTTTGGCTGAAATTATAGTGTTTATTGTAAATAGATATTTAGTATTTCCATGTCCTTTTATTATTTATTATTAAATATATTTAAATTTCTCATTGTGGCTGGTACAGTGGAAGCGTTGTTGCCTCACAGCAAGAGGTTCTCTTGTTCAATTCTCGACTGGAGTGCCTTCTGTGTGGAGTCTGCATGTCCTCCCCACGGTTGAGTGGTCTCCGAAAGACATGTGTGAATGGGCGTGCCTTCGCTGAAGGTTGGGCATTGGGCTGGCAACTTGGCACCATACAAATCTACTGCCAATCATTAGTGGACCAGAGTTCTGCTGTGGCGACCCCTAACCGGGAAAAGCCAAAAAGACAAACATTGTGGCTGGTCCTTTAGAGAATATTTTAACCTTTGAGAGTACTTATGTTTATTTGGTGACACTGTGGCCGTTCCTTTAAGCCTTGCTACATTGGGCACACACTGCCATTTGTATTAGTATTAATTTTTCTCAGTATAATTGTGTAACCTTGTAAGAGCCTTAGATTAGCTGGCTTTGGAGTGTCTTGGTGGCAGTATCTACCTTATAGTCTGGGCAGAGAGGCATAGCTAGTAAATCTGTGCCAGCATTTCCCAGGTATTTGTGTGTGTGTGAAAATCAAATCTCAAAGAGTGGGTGAGTCAGGTACTTGGAGCAGGGACACAGAGCACTGGTTTCACAGAGAGGTAACTGGAAGACTTGGCCTGAGACACTTGGCTGAAGACTCGGATCTGTAGCTGTGCCAGTGGGGAGTCTTACTGGGGGCTGTAGAGAAAGAGAGGGAAACCCAGACCCTAGACTGAGTGTGTTACCTGTGTGCTCCTAAGGGAAATTTTGCTTGCTGCAGACAGCTGCATCTGGAAATAGTGTATGTATGCTTTTTTGTTCCAAGTGAATGTCCATCACCAATGTCAGTATTGAGGATTCTGGTTCCTTGATTAGTGGCCCAGAAGGGGGATGTCACAGAAGTGGACACACTAAGATTGGGAAACATGGGATGAATGGAGACAAATGCATGATAAATTAATGGTTAAGGGGAGGGATGGACAATGTAGATGGAATGAAGCATGACACAAGTGGAAAAAAGTATTCATGACTGGGGAAAGTGTGACATATGAGCATCAGTGTATTGTCTGCCACCCTATCCTAGAAGAACATTACAGGGATCCATTACCATCAGTTAGACCAGGGGTTACTGGCATGGAATATAACTTGCCATGGTGACCAATTCTATCAGCCAGTAAAGTGTAAGGAAAGATGTTTGAAAAATAGATACATGTCACAGTCCAAAAAGAATGCACCTTATGCTGCATACCAGCAGTATGCAAGTGTGTGTCCCACATATGTACAGGGGCGGCTCGTGCTACTGGACTGCAAGACTGCAGCCCCCCAGCTGTAAAAAAAAACAAAAAACAAAAATAACAACTAAAAAAGAAAATAAAAAAATTCCTGAACTCCAGGCATGCATGCTGATGAATCTGGATTGGTTTAACAGCAGCTTATATTAGGAAGAAGGCATCAGACTACAGAGATGCCCAGAAGTCTATGCAGTTACTAACCGTATAGACTGGAAGGGGACCGGCCTGCAATGTCTGCAGGCTGGATAATCCAGCCTGCTCTCGCAGGAACTGTATTCAGCTCTTGCAAGAACTGTATTCATTGTGGGGATTTTGTAGCACAAGGCAGGAGACAGAGCCTGAACAGATCCCTCAGGTAAGCTTTCAGTGGGACCGGAGTGTGTTTCTACAACAGAACAGAGCTTTTTTTTGTTTCTTAAGCTTACAGAATGTTCTGGATTTTTTTTAAACAGTCCAGAGGTTAAGCAGAGTGTGTGTGTCTTTTTTTACTATATTTATGAAACAGAGGTTTCTTTAGTGTAGAGCTTACAGAATTGTGCTTTAGCTTTCTTCTTCAGCAGCAGACCATGTGTCTTTTATGGAACGGAGCTTTCTTTCTTCTTGAGAAGTGTGTGCTTACAGAACAGAACAGAGCTGGTGCTCACAGAATGGTCTGGAGCTTTTTTTATACAGTCCAAATGTATTAATGGAACTTTGTTTCTTCTAGAGGTGTGTCTTTTTTTTAAGGAGTGGGCAGCACAGCTATTAATGTATTTACAAAAGTATGTGTATTAACGGAGCTCTTTTTTCTTGAGGTGTGTGTCTTTTTTTTAAGGAGCTTACAGAATGGAGCTTTAGCTTTCTTCTTGTGTATGTGTGTGTGTGTGTGTGTGTGTGTGTGTGTGTGTGTGTGTGTTTATGTCTGTGTGTGTCTATGTCTGTGTGTGTCTAAAATGCCCCAGATAAATATACCTGGTGGCTAGAGAGACAGTAGTGGGAATAACTCAGGCTCAAACCCTGTACCTTGGGTGCAGGTAGCAAGAGCCTGAATTCTCTAACCACCACCACTTGTGAAAGTTATTCAAATTTTTGACTCATCTTTTTATTCTGTTCCTCATAAAAATCTGTGGTTTTCTGGAGTTAATTCACTAAATAATGACAAGCATTTGAATTTCAGACTTCATATTCTTCATAAACTACATGGTAACACAAAACCTTTTATTCTAGCAATTTTCTAAGATCAATATTTGAAATTTCTCCCAATGTTTGGGGCTGTATTCCCCATTATTGGCTTTGTCAAGGTTTCTTGCGCTAAAAGGTTGAGAGCTATGGTGATTACTGAATTCCCTGAATATGTTTGGGGCTGTATTCTCTCATTATTGGCTTTGTCCAGTTGTTTTGTGCTAAGAGGTTGAGAGCTACGGTGAAAACTGAATTCACTAAATGATAGCCATTTAAGTTTCAGTCTTCCTGTATTAGTTCCAAGAAGCAGTTGATTTGGCATAGTGCTATGTTTCTCTGACTGTAGTGCACGGGGTCCTGGGTTCAAGACTTGGCAGTGAAATGCATGGTGGTAATACAACATTTTATTCTAACAACTTTTCACAATTATGCAAGCAATGTTTAAAAATGTGTCCCTGTTTTTTGGGCTCCCCCCCCAATAAATGTATTTTTCCAGATTTCTTGTGCTGCAAAGTTGAGAGATACAGTTGAGCGCTGAGTGGATTTTACAAGGAGCTGAGAGCTTCAGAGGAAGAGATGTTTAGTGCTGCTTATGCTGAGGAGGCTTGCATTGTTAATAGCATAACAGGTAATGTACTTACTTTTGATGCAGAAGGCTGTGGGTTCTACTGCCATAGTATGTAGACCCATTATTTATACTGTACTTTGTTGTACTTTTACAGGGGGTAGATGCTGCAGTCCTGAGAATGTCCTCTTTGGTGGAGATACCTAGTAACTATGAACCTGTTATCAGTTTGCCATCCATTCCCTATAGCAATATTGCTTGCTTATCAATTTTTAATGTAATATAGGCAATTTATTCCTCTAGGGCAGTAGGCACTTTATATGTAGATGAAACAATGAAATATGGAGTTGTTTGCTAGCAGTAACCTCTTCATTAGTTACAGATCTCTTTAATGTGGAATTATTTAGATGACTTTTACTTTTGCAGTGATTGTGCATATTTACTGATACTGGTGAATACTTACTGATACTGGTGAATTGTAGAAGTTTGAGTAGACTTTTATGATGGAAATGTTCTGAATTGGGCAGTTTTGTCATTATTGGTGCATGTATTTTGTTTAATTTTTTATTGGAAAAATGTTCAAAACAATAAATTCAAAATATCCTGTAACAACTGTACTGTATTATACAAGGAATATAATTTAATACAATCAGGAAGGTGTATCAAAGTACAGATGTATGTTTCGTGTCCAAGGGGCCTATGATTTGAAAACAGCCCAAAGTTAATCTTTATCTGCAACTGGCCAGATGTATTTTCTTTGAATGTGGGTTTCAATGCTGTTTCAATGAATGTGAGTTTCAAGGGCAGAAAAATTTTAATGCTAACTCTATTTTCATTGTGAGACTGCATTGCTTTGTTTAGCGGATGTCAATTAGTGTTTGTGCTGTAAAATGTAAAATAAAACTTTTAAATGAAATTCAAATCATCATAGAAGTAAAGCAGTATGCACATTAATGTTTATGGTAAATGGGTGAAATAGCCAAGTAATGGGACACTGGAATGGCTGCGGGGGGGGGGGGGGCATTTGACCATGATTTTGTGAGTGGGGAAGGGCAAACTCAGACAGCCCCAGCTGAACTATACTTCTCAGCTGTCCAGATTTTCGCAGAATGAATAGATTTTTGCTTCTTATTTTTGGTTTGTTCCTCATAAAATTTGTGATTTTCTGGCAAATCGTTTAGGAATAAAGTCACTAAATAATGACAGCCATTGAGTTTCAGACTTCATACCCTTCCAAAAAATGCATGCTAAAGCAAGACCTGTTATTCTATCAACTAAGTTTATACAACAGCAATTTTTAGTACTGTTTCTATGTTCTTCAAATGTATTTGGCCTTGTCTAGATTTCCTACATTAAGTGGTTGAGAGGTACTCGCAAATAAATCTCTTTATAGAATTAGGTATAACCAAACCCCTTAACTGTCCTTGACTTTTGGCTCAAAATGTTGCTCTCCCTCTAATAAATCTCTCCGCAAAATGGCAATTTTGGAAAAAAACATAAAGGGTTTACAATTAAATAATTGGAATGATCAGAGTTGTAGATTACTTTTATTTCAGAAATACATGTAGATTCTCTATTTTGTCAGCTGCTCAAGTTAACAGTACTAATATTAAAAAGTGCCCCTTCTTTGACAGGTTCCCAGCTGTATTGTGTAGGTATTTTATATTTTTGCATCCCATGTTTGGTCTGTTTTACATAAAATTGTGGTTTTCTGGCACATTAGTGGCAAATCATTAAAGAATGAATTTAGAAAATAATGAGACATTTGAGTTTCAGATTTCATATCCTTCAGAAAATTCATACTAATGCAAGACCTATTATTCTGTTATCTTTCTAAGTTTATAACAGCAATATTTAAAATTGTCCTTATTTTTGGGTCTTTATCCCATCTGTATTTATGGCTTTGTCCAGATTTCTTGCTCTGAGGTTGAGAGGTATGACAAATGTGTCAGTGCCATCACCATCAGCCAGAGACATTTCAAATTGCAACATACTTGTTGCACCCCACTCCCCTATGTAGTGACTCTGGATGTCTCCAAGCAAGGCAAGGAGCAGTTATGCAGTGGAAGTGTGCAAAGTATCCCCCATCCATACTGTTGATTTATGCTTCATATTATTCAGAAAATACATGTTGTTGCAGTGCCTGTTGCTCTGTGTTTAAGTCGCAATGCTTTAATGACCATCAGGTAAGCTTGTCTGAGATGGTAAGATGCAAGTAAGCTTTAATAAGCATACTGTTAAAGAATTACCAGCACTGAAAGCCTTTTTGTTGTTGCCATGCAGAGAATATTTTACATAACTAGATACCATATAAGCCTTAGGTATTGAAATGCATATGACAGCATTTGTAATAAAGGACAGGATTACAGTATTTTCAGAACTTCATTACATTTGTTGGAGACTTGCAGTCAACTTTGCAAGCTTTACTAGTAAACTAAACAGAATGCCAATCTATCATGTGTGGTCCATAACCTGTGCAGTAATCCTTTAAGCAATTTATCTTGAGCTTCTTTCTTTTTTGCTGTTCATTTTTTACTTTGATCATGTTTTCCCCATGAAACAAGTAGATAGTTGTTGTCAGGCAGCAGGTCTTTTTTGGATAGAAAAATTTTTACAAGTGGGAGTATCACAGAGATTGCTACCTTCAGCATGTTACTTTGTACTTTTATAAAGCTGAATATAAATTATAATGCAGTGCAAGGAGAAGTGGTTTGAGTCGAGTGCTGCTTGGTTTTTTATACTTGATTTTGACTGGCATTCCAGTAATGTATTTAAAAAGTAATTTAGTTTTCATGCCTCACAACCTTTTCATTTCCATCTAGATATTAAGTCAGCTGTCATGTAGCCAATGCACTGAAATATTTATTTTCTTCTACACTTCATTTTGTCTTCATTGGACTCTCATAATGATGGTTTGGCATCGAGGGCAGCATATTTAATTAAAGTCCCAGTGTTTGTGTTTTTGAACATAGCTCCACCCCCTTCTGGTTGGCAACGCCCCTTCCCATTCGCCACACCCATTCAGCTGTCTCCTGCAGCTCCCCTTTGATTTGAAGTCACCAGCCACCACTGCATATGTACACAGAAAATTGGACCCTTGCATGAGATACTTCTTGTAGAAAGCACACACTGTTATATGGTGCGCCATAATCCATTCGAGAAATGGTCCCTGCTGAAAGCCACAAGACATATAAATATATAAATATATAAAGGGAGGGGGTGCGGTGTTGCTAGATACCTGTGCATATAATGCAGCCATGCTAGAGATGTTAAAAGACACAAATACATATGCTGAGATAAGCCAAGATACACTTGTAAGAATTATAAGGAAAGTTTATGATGATCTATATGACTTGTTAATGTGTAGACAGATAACCCAAGAACTTTATAAATATTTCATGGTTGATTTTTCACTAATTCCTTACATAAAAGGCCTACCTAAGGTACACAAGAATGTTACACCCCCTCCAATGCGACCTATAGTAGCTGGAGAGGGATGGGTGACAGAGAACATCTCTAACTATCTAGAAACAGTATTAGGACCACTGGCTAGGAGTATCCCTATCATACTGAAGGATACTTATCAATTGATAGAAGAGTTAGCTAGTCTATCAGCACAACAAGCATTCTCCCCTTCCTGTATACTGGCTACCTTGGATGTTAGAAACTTATTTACCTCAATCCCTAATGATTATGGGATTGAAGCCATTAGGGATATATTGAATATGACAGAGGGTTTTAATAATGAACAACAGTTACTTATTTGTACCCTATTAGATACAGTGCTCTCAAACAATGTATTCATGTTTCAGGAAGCATTGTATGCACAGAAATGGGGTGTCACTATGGGCACCCCATGTGCAAATTCTTATGCAAATTTGGTGATGCATTGTTGGGAGAAGACTTTTCTATACAACAGTGCATTTTTTCCACACATGCTTCTCTATAGACAATTTATGGATGATATATTTATTGTTTGGAATGATAGCATGGATGGATTGGAAAGTTTTGTAAACTATTTATAGACAACTACTGACTTTTTAAGTTTTACCATGGAGTCATCCTATCAAAAGATTGATTTTCTAGACATAACTATCTCCAAAGACCAAATGGGCCAGGTTTCTACTTCTCTATATAGAAAGCCGTGTTGGAGGAATGCACTGCTACATTACAGCAGCATGCATCCCCGGTTTGTTTTCTCTAATATAGTAAGGCACCAGTATACAAGGATCATTAATATTTGTAAGAATAATACGGATATGTATGAACAACTTGATACTATGGAAAGGTTATTTCAGGAGAGAGGCTATACTAACACCTTGACAAGAGCAATGAAGAGGTTGGTCCTAAATTTACCAAATTATGATGGGACTAGATATCATACTGTCTCCAGTAGTTTTAGGGAAGTTCCTAGCGATAATAGGGATCATAAAGGCAATCTTGATTGTGTTAAGATACCTTTTGTAACTAGGTATACAAATGATAACAAAAGAATAGTTAACATCATGAAACGGAATTGGGATGTTCTGACTGTGGATTCTTCTATTTCTAGATTGGTAGGAGAAACACCAAAGTTTAGGTATAGGAATAGTAAAAATCTTAAAAGATTGCTCTGTATAGAGAAAACTTACACAGAACAACAAAAAATATATAGGGAATTATCACGATTAGGTACCTTTCCATGTAACAAATGTAATATGTGTAAATACATTGTTGACTTACAACAGTTTGTTCACCCTTTTTTGAATTATACATTTATACCCAAGTTTTATGCAACTTGCAATAGTATGAACCTTGTTTATCTGGCTACATGCACGAAATGCATGGCATTTTATGTAGGTATGACATCCAGGAAGTTAAAGGACAGGATGTATAATCATGCATACGATATTAGGAAAATGAACCAACTCAATGCATTAGCCAAGCATATAGCAACATACACAGACCATGATTTTAAGTTCAGAGTATTGCAAATGGTCAACAATAATAAGCGGGGTGGTGACAAGATGAATTATTTGGAGTCGGTGGAGTTAAGTTGGATTTTTAGATTAAGAGCACATATAGAACCAGGCCTAAATCAATTTGTTAGCATCAAATCTGCATTAGCTGCACGCAGATAGCTAGATTTGAACAGTGATATTTTAATTAAGGTATTATATCACGCTATTTTATATATAATATTGTATTATATTGATATATGTATATGTGAAGATCTTATTTTATGTTATTTCATATTATAATTAATTTTCTCATTATAGATGTTTTATTTATTAATATAGCATATGCATACATAAGTATTTTTTTTTAGTAATTTATGTTAAGGTTATAGGTTAAAAGTATGATTTAATTAGAATTTATTACTTTCTCCATTTTCAAGGCTGTAAAAATAGGTCTCAGTATGATGTGAGAGTGTTATAAAAACTGAAAGTTTTAGTTACTGGGAACCTTATAATGGGTTAATAGTTTTTTGGGTTTATTGATTGATTGAATGTGTTAATTGGTTACTTTATGATGTAACAGGATGTATATATACCTTTTGAGATCAGTTGGTTTTAAAATCTGATGAAGCGTGCCTGGTAGCACATGAAAGCGCTCATTTCTATGTTTAGAATAAACTTTGTGCATGTTCCACATTGATTTTGTGGTGGTCTTCTCCTGCTGTGTTTGGATATTTGAAGTTTTCTTTCTGGAAGCAGACCTTTGGAGGGCAGCAGTACTTTTATTCATTATAAGACATATAGTTATAAGAAGTGCAAAGGACAGGAATCAGTTATATTATAAGAAGCCTAAAGGACATGAAGTAGTTATATTATATGAAGTGTCAAATCTACTTGGCATAGAACATCCAGACAGTAGCATACAGATATTACCTTAGCTGATCTTGACATACACTTGCCAGCAGCAAATGTATCACAAACACATAACAGGATAATAGACAGAAAAATGCAATGCTATCCACTTCTTATCTGGGACTGTTTTTGCCCAGCATTTATTTCCAGTGCATTGAGATCATCAGGTCATTATAATGATGTCTGTGCTGTTCTCCATGTTGGTGATGCCCAAGGCTGAGGACAACTCCTCAGTCATGTCATACTATGTGTGAACTGTTTTGAAGACACCATAAAAGGGGCCTGGTGTTGTACTCTCTATAATGGTTGTGGAGGAGATAGAGACAATCTTGTTCTTCTTCATACATCATGCAGGTGCTGTCTGACAGACACTAGAAGAAGCTGTCATCCTCCTGAATCTCCTCTGAAAATGGTATCACGTGAGGAAGGAACAAAATGGTTGTCTGTGACCTGTGCTTGTAATGTTAGTTCTGAATCATGAGTTGTGCAACTGGCATGCTTGTGCAGGTCTATAACATGAGCTTGTGACTATAAGCTGTTACGGTGAGACTAGGCGGCTAACTCACAGACATGAACTGTCAGAGACAAGCAAGGGAAACAAGCTGTGCCTGAAGTTACAGATGCATGATAGTAAAATAATGCAGGACAATAAGCTGATATTGTCATGCATGCAGGGTCTGATGATGACAGTGAGACAGGTGTCATAATTCAAAGCTACAGTTGCAATATCTGTCTCCATCCAGGGTGGTCATTCCCCAAGTATACATGTTAAAGATGTGGCTTCTCTCACAGATGAACCTGAGTTTGCATCATATCAGTGCTTATCATCCCCACCCTTGGAAGGGTCATCTTGGCATGTAACAGTACTGAGCACTTTTGACTCCTGCTATGTGGGCACTAGTCAGGATCAGGGAGCAGACCACACTATCCACAATCTGCTGCAACCCAGATCAACAAGAAGTTGGTTTCTGTGATGTATGGCACCTGCTATGACATGGAAGGCAGTAAAACAGACCTTATTTATCTTATGGGGTCTCTAGTGGAAGTCTAACAGTTAGCATGCAGGAGTAAGTTGATGAGCTGTAAAGGAGCTACTTTCTGTGGTACAAGGTTTGAATCCTTCAGCCTTCATTTACTTACTGTGTGAACTTAAGAAAGTCACTTAAGCAGGCAGTGCTTTGTGGCAATCTGGAAAATGGACTAGGATTTCCAGTGGTCTGTTCAACTGCATGCCTAGTAACTACCTAAGAACTTATGAACCTATGAACAAATCACTTCCATCTCCACTACCATTTGGAGAATTGCAATGCTACTATCATTGCTCACAATGACAATGTTTTTCAAAGTTATGGCTGGCTATGTACCAAAGCTGACTGGTATGAAGTTTTAACCTGCATCAGAATGTGTGCAGCACTATGGAACCCATTGTCCTGGGTGGCCATGGTACTAGGCATCCATTGGCAAAAGACCTCATTAGTGGACTCCATCCAGGTCATAGTTCATCAGTCACATACACTTCCTGTTGGAGAGGAGGGAGAGACTCCAAGTCTTGGTACAACAAGCCAACATATTGGTCACAGGTTACAGCTATGTACTAGCACGCCCACCTTTTCTCAAAGGGTCTATGACACAGAGTACCAGTTACCTTGAGATCTCTGGCTCTGCTTCCTGTGATATGCCCCAACCCAGTGTACATCTCAACAGATGTGTAACATTACATCCTTAGCAACCTGTGTATATAATGACAACTGTGACTCATGCCACCCTCTTTCCTGTGCAGTAAATGTGGGAATATCTGGTACATGCATTATAATCTGTCCATGCACTAATCTGAGCAGCCAGTATTACCACTGCATGCATCATGTTTGCTCTTTGTGACAAGACACTATCATTGTATGCTTATCAGGGCCCATAAGTCCATGTCCTTTACCATCACTGTTGGAACTGGTAATTGTGTGTCTGCTGGTTGTTGGTGTTCCACCATACTCTGCTTGATTATATTGATGCACCTTTACTGATGCTGATATGTTTATGTGGGGTCTATATTAGAACATCGACTTTTTAAAACGTTGAATGTTCTAATATCGACCCCTATTCAGTGAATGCTGACAACCTCGAACATGCAGAACAACAAATTTTTTCCCAGGGAAAAAATTTGCTGTTCCGACACACATACACACAACATAAGAACACCAAACAAACAGCAATCCACACACATGCACTTAAAATCCTACATCTAACCCTACACTAAACTGTACATACCACTAGCTATCCACTTACTTTAACCCAAACCCTAACCCTAAGGTCCATCAATATTGCACACTCACCTCACCCATGCCCTAACCCTAACTCACCTACCCTGCCCTAACCCTCACGTCCACACAATCGCACACTTACCTGACCCGTGCCCTAACCCTAACTCACCTACCCTGCACCCTAACCCTCACGTCCACACAATCGCACACTTACCTGATCCCAACCCGTAACTTTCCACCACAGTGCTGAAAATAGCAAAGCTATAGGAACGGCCAACCAAATTCCTTCCCTAGGAAGAAATTTGGTGTTCTGCAGCATGGCTATTTTCAGCATTCGCTGAATAGGGGTCAATATTAGGACATTCGAAGTTGTGAAACTTCGATGTTCTAATATAGACCCGTTCATGTGTGCAGTCCAGACATACCAGTATTCTGGGCCTCCACAGCCTGTTTGCTGACCAGCACACTGTGTAACTTTTTAGTAATATTCTGCAGGCTATGTCAGGATTATCCTGGAGTACAGCCGCAGCCTGTACAGGCAGTGGAAGTGGGTTTAAGCAGGCTAAAGACATGCTCCAAAACAGTGTGAGTGTATGCGTATGTGTGTGTGTGTGTGTGTGTGTGTGTGTGTGTGTGTGTGTGTGTGTGTGTGTGTGTTAGTTAGTTAGTTATACTGGTGTTTAGCCACACTATGCTGGTGTTATATGCACCATGAGCCAGGGCTTCAGTCGATCTCCAGAATGATCTGCAACATGATATAAAACATTTGTAGGGAGGTTGTTAATACATTTGCATATACTGAAAATATGCCTGTATACCTTTGTGTTAGCCACATCACCTGTGTTAATCAACTAGGCAGCTGAACAGAAAGCAATGATAGAGCTGAGAAGTTTGCTATATATGTGATAACTGTGAACTGCCTGGGTGCTATGCAGGCACATAGGTTATAATAATTATACACCAATAGATACAGCTGGACAGAAAATCCAGGGGAAGTTTATTAGACTCTAGCATCTCAGCTTAATGCCTTCTGAGGAATAAACAAAAATTGCTAAAGACGCCTCTTATATACTTGAAATAATTACATCAATTAACCAGTTAACAATATTAATTATTACATTCTTAAAGGGACGTGAATTCTTACAACTTTAAATCAAAACCCGCCAATTAAGTTCTGCATTTAATCCAAAAGGTTTCCAAGTGTTATACTTTAAAATCATTCTAGACTTTTTTATATCTAAACTGCATAATTTATCTCTACCGTGAACCAATTCCACTTGTGTTAAAACACAATCTTTAAAACTATTAACACTTCCACTATGACCTTCATAAGCATGCACTGCTAAGGTTATGATCCCACCCACATCAAACTATCTACTATCAGTTTCTAGAATGGCAGACTTTCCTGTTCATAAACCTTTGTGACTGTGGAACAAGTGGGGCCTTTATTTCTACATGTATGCAATCTATGGCACCCAGCACCTTAGAGAGATGAGCAATAATGTAGAAAGCTATCATGATGTTAGCTCTCTCCTGCCATATGCTAGGAAGCCATACATGCTCATTTTCATGTAGAAGTATTATGTCAAGGAACTTGCTGGGTATTCTAGAGGTAAAGACCTGTGAAATACTTGCTTAACTCCAGATGGTCTTGGAAGGTCTGGTTAGCTAGTATAGAAAGAGCTATGCATACCTTGGTCACCATAAGTATGGGAGCACCACACATTCCTATTGATTCCATGTATGGGTGACATATATCAACCAAGGCACATATAATATCCTAGCCATCTCTAACATGATCAGTGCTCCCTTTATTGGCAAAATTATGGTACACCACCCACAGATGTTAACTTTTCCACTGGTGTCTGATGCCACTTTGTACATATTGCTGGGCATCAGTGGTGCTAAGAACAACTGCTGCTTCACAACTTTTGTTACTGCCAGCATTCTCCCTATCTGCAACTCCAAACTTTTACCATGATTTTCCTTTGTATATTCAGGTGCACATAGCTGTGCAATTCCTTTCAAATGTGATCCAGTCATAACCATTCACCTAGTATACATTTATTCACTTTAATTAGGCAAGGACATGTGCTGCGGTAGCATTGTCGCCTCATAGCAAGACGTTGTCCCGTTCGATTCTCAGCTAGAGCGTCTTCTGTGTGGAGGCATACGTGAATGGGGCATGCCTTCGTTGAAGGTTGTGTGTCAGGACTGGTAACCCAGTATGTAAAAATCCACTACCAATCATTAGTGGACCGGAGTTCCACTGTGGCGACCCCTAACCAGGAAAAGCCGAAAGACACAAACAATTAGGCAAGGACAATGGTGGAAGTTGTCCTTGGCGCAAGCTATTAGGGGACACAATCAGCAGGTGCTGATGGTGTGGGAAAAGAGAAGTAGAATCCATTTAAGAAGCCAAGAGAACATCATGGCTTTATAACTGAATGATGATGCTGTGTTTGCAGTTATGGCTGAAGAACTGTGTGTGGTAATTTAACTGCAGCAAGCTATTGCTCCTCAGCTCGGAGAAGTGCACTGCTCCAGATCAGCTGGCTATAGCTCTGCATTTGCATATCACTAAGCCTTCATTTCACTTCCCCATTTCATTTCCCTGTCATTATGTAGTAATAAGCAGATATCTTTTTGTTGCACATATGGGCTTGTAATACTCTTCTGAGTAAGGCCAGTTTCAGCACAAATTCTTTCTGCAAACTGTGCAATTTTTCTATAAATTGCAGCCTGTGTTTTTTGTCAGGAGTCCTCACAAGATGACAAGCAGAGCTACTTTTCTGCTTCTCTGTCACACATAAACAGTGAAATATTTGTTGAAGACTGATTCCTGTGATACTGGACTGTTTTTAACCAGTTCATGTGATGCATATATTTGGCTGAGATTCTACAGGAAAGCTATCTTTTCCAGCTGTATCATAAACAGCCCTGTTGTGAAAAAGTGGGGCAAATGAATGTATTTGGGAGGCTTATCTTTTTCTATTCTTTTTGTGTGACACTGTACTTATCAAATTGGAAGAAACATCTTTGTTTTGACACCTGATTATTTCACTATCTGAGAGATCACACAGACTCTGGCCATTTCCTCTAAAAATGCTTTTATTGTTGTTGATAGGGAGAATATATCACTAATACTATACAATCTTTCCATGCCATTGTCCCTTTTCATCGCACTATTCAGATTCTTTAGCTCGCTAACTCACTTAGTTCTTGTGTATGTGTGTGTGTCTGTGTGTGTGTGTGTGTGTGTGTGTGTGTGTGTGTGTGTGTGTGTGTGTGTGTGTGTGTATGTGAGAGAGAGTGTGCGTGTATGCGTGTACAGCATTTAGCTGTCTGCAGAAGCATTGAATTCTGCTGCAAATTGTATTTAATAAAGTCAAGTATGCCATAGAGTATACAGTTGTGTAATAATTTTGGTATGATTAAATGAGCTAAAATTTAAATTACAAAAGCTTTGACCACCATGTTTTTATTTTATTAAATTATGTATGTTGCTAGTTTTTCAGGATGTGCTATGCCTTGCTTAACTAAATGTGTTTATTTGCATACACCTCCCATTTTTTGTGGTATGCATGGGGATGAATGGAGAGGGGAAGCTACTTTCTGGATTAGAAGCAGGTAAATAAGATGGTATACAGTCCTTAATATTCTGACTACATCTCTGAGTAGGTTTCCAGATAAACATGGAGAATAAGACAGCCAGTTACTATGCTAAAATCTAAAAATATAAACAAAATAAAAGGAATATATTCACAGTTCTGCTAGAATTCTGCTATATGTTTTGCAAATACAGATTCATGCATTTACCATGCCTATCGATACTACAGATCCTGCCTTCACCCTTATAACATCTGTAACCATTGAATTGTTGATCATTTCTGTGAGAAATCTTCCAAAGCATCAAACAAGGACAAGAGCCATGGGGACTGGTCAAGAACCATAATGTTCCTTCAGTCAGACTTTCTGAATGCATGCTATTTAAGAACTCAGCTAGTGACCTGAAGCTGTATATCCTAACAATTAACATATAGTCTATTAAATCAGCTAGTCAGAATGCAGTTTCAGCACAATTTCCTGAAAGAGAAAAATTATTTGTGATCACAGAGCATGGCCAATGTTATCGTTTGAAGTGTATGCATCACTTTAATTTTCTTTAAATATGTTTATGTGCATATCCGTGTGTGTGTGTGTGTGTGTGTGTGTGTGTGTGTGTGTTTCTGTGTGCGCGCGTGCACATGCATATCTACAAATATGCTTTCCTGCATTGCATTACTACAATTGATCTCTGCAGCACTAATTATGTGCACATTCACTTCACTGTTTTATAAAGGTGCTCTGAAAAAAACAGTGACTATAGGGAGTAGCAAATAATTCACCTTAAGCTACTTTATTCTTTAGTGCCCTTTTTATTTCCTTCTTATTGTCAAGACACGTCATGTAAATTTAGAAGGTGAAAATATACTCTGGAGATTGTATTATGTTGTGGGGTTGTAGAACTAGGTGGCTGTGCAAAGGGAGTAAGTTCCATATTTTGACTAATGTACTGGAACCCCTCTTCATTAGCAAGTGCTCATGGGTAGTGCAGTGCATCTAAATGTGTTTCCATGGCACCCAGACTAAAGAAACTATATCGTGTGAGTGCCAGAGAGTTAAATACAGCACAATCCCTATAAAAAGAGCCTCATTTTTTCTAAGTAAAGGGAAGGGAATTAGGGTATGTGCCTGAAACTTAACTTATTAAGGCCTTACAGTTAATGATGGCGGTATTGGTGGTGGGATGCATGACTCACACTACTGCTATGACTATTAACAGGCTGTGTTGTTTAGCTGGTTTTATTATAATAATGTCTGCTAATTAGATCACACATGGCAGGAAATTAATGTCTCCTATCACAGTGACAGAAAAAAGAAGATTCATTGACATTTATTTATTCATTGTCTGACCTGAACTATTTCCTTTACTGCTCTGTTTTCATCGTTTTATTTAAATAAAGACCTGAAATTATACAGACCGAATACAGGGATTTACAAATTATTTTTATGATGAAGTCAGTCTGTTTGGGTGCTTTCACAGTTCTAAACTACAGCAAGTAGTTTTGCATGTAGACAATGTGGCAGAATGTTTAAGCTTACCAAGGGAATTATTTATGACCAGTTCTTACTGTGGGTATGTTCATTCCATGTTATCTATTCATATGTGAACCATTAAATTACATGTAATTTAGAAATCATTTTATTTTATAACAAAGTAATAAGCTCTGATAGACAGAAGTAAACTGAAACTGTATGCTTTTAAAGCAAATGATTCTCATTTTTGCTTTGTTTGAAATAAAACTATCATAATATATATTTCAAACCAAAGAGAAAATCATAACAACCCAGACTTGAAATATATGATTCTGTTTGCAGTGCACTCTGCTGCAGAAAATGATAGATTTCCTTAATATCTCATGCGATCTGATCAGCTCACATGGTTATCAGAAAATGCACATTATGAGATAGATTAGTTTAGGCAGCCTTTCTTTATAACACTGCCCTGGCAGACAGTTTGCTGCATATATATATGCAAGGCTGTGTGAATGAAATGATAAGCAGTGATAAATCTCTGAGCTTTGTGGGATGTGAAGCAAATCACCATACTTCTGTGTCATTTTTTTTTCTGGAAGCGGCCATGACCTTAGTAATTCTTTCCTGGTTAAACAGTTTTCCATTAACCTGCTCTCCATTGTTCTTTAAACCAAGCTTCACAATGATAATGCCAGACCATGTCTGCCTTGTTGTAGCAGGACATACATATTTATTTAACAACAATCCTAATGTAAAACCTATTTGTTTATTCATCTTTACAGCCTCTTTAGTCGTAAAAACATCTAGAAGGCACTTTAAACAGAAAGAAATATAGTGTTAATATATTTATTTGTGAAACCTGCAGTTCTGTTTGTGCAATTTCATAATATGAAAAAGGATTCCTATAGCACTTCTGGACACAATTTTTAAAATAAACACAAAGTACAGAAGTCTGGCTATATCAATAATATTTTGACAATCTTCCCTCTTTTTTCACTTCTGTCCCCTTGTTTGTCCTTCCTTTATTATTATAGTACCTTATTTAAGATAAGTATACCAACAACAGTAACATATCCTATTTGATGACACTGTAAAAAATTGTGCCCAGCATTGATCCATGCGGTATTTTTCTTATGGCCATTTCTTTATAAAAGTGTACTGCGTTCAGAACTGCCCTCTGTTTCCTGGAGTTTAATTGGTTCTTAATGCATATTACAGTACAATGACAAGTGTTTCATTTCATGCCTCTCCTTGAAGGTTTTTGAGTACTTAGCTATATTAATGAATATCTATACACATGTACATGTCTTTGTGTATGAAGCTTTTAATGTGTGCAAAAGCAGTAAACTGACTTTGTAAATTACGTATTTTTGTTTCTGCATGAAGCTTTAGACTTGCAAAAAATAACAAAGAAATAAGAAAATAAGGAGAAACACATAGTAACATCCCTGCAGTCCTACCTCATCGACTCAGTGGTGCTCTGTGTTTTACATTGAGTTAACGGAATGCTGAAAGGACTCGTGATATCAGTTCTAAGAAGTCTCGAATATAACACATTTCAAGAGGCCACGATGGCAGTGCTAATATTGTTTACCTACTGAAAAGACTGCTGAATAAGTCGGTCATCAGAAAGCCAGGCCAGACTGTGACTGAACACAGGGACTACACAAAGGCTGCTAAATACTCACAAAACAAGGAAAAGAATAAGCGGCATTGTGGTAGACAACCTGAAGAAATCTATAATTCACCAAAGCATGTTTGTATGAAATGCAACATGCAAGCCAAAGTCTTCAGAACAGGAAGTGATAGGCAGCTCTCACCACCAGCAGGTTTCCATAAGACTGAGATGAAGGAATAGTAAGAAATGCACTTGAAGATGGTATAAGGACTTTGTTTCCTCACACAAAACAGATCTGAAAAATGCATTTTGATGCCATTTAGAAAGCTGAGCAAGGGGACTTATGATAATATTTATCTGTGTTGTCAGAGATAGCTCAAATGGCAAATTTAGAAAGAAAAAACAGTTATATACTATTACAGTCATCTACTGATGCTTAGAAGACAATAAAATACTAGGCATTTGTCAGATCTTAAGAAAGTCCTGTTAAATATCTATGTATTAACTATGCATTCAAGTAGGCAAACATCCAATTTAATTCAAAAATGAGACTGCACTGAGCATTAAGGTTTCAAAAGACTAGCTAACTAGCTGGTGATTCTGGTAATGTATCTCATTCTCCACCATCAAAGAGAATAGATGAGTTGGGGTGCTGAGAAAAAAACCTTGATAATCCTAATAGTAACCATAGTCTGGGTACCAAACATTCGAAAAAAACATAGTAAGCAATTTACTAAATATATCGTTGTTAAAGCATGATGCATAGCATAATACTGATCCAGTCAGGCTAAGTTTTCATAAAAGAAAAATATATAAGAATTAAAATAACACAACTCCTGCTATATGAAACACTGTCAAGAAAACATAGGCAAAATCACATATTTGAATGTAGTTATGATAAAGACAATGTGTCAGAGAAAAGCATGAAATAAGTGAATACTCTCCAGTAGCTTCACCATGAGGAGCAGTAGACTAAATAACATCCCATATAAAAGTCTATCCATTAAGTGTACAGAAAGAAAATGAATCCAAGTGAATGCAGTTTTGCGAAGGTTCATCCATTGCTGGATTCAGTCCACTCAGGTCAAGGTACTTTCATTGCTGAATCTCCCATTTAGCAGATGTTTGTGGAGGACTCTTGTCACTTTGCCAATTATGTAAACTTGACTATAAAATGAAAACCTAGATATTGTCATGTGGCATTCACTGCATTGAGATTAGAGGCCATCACAGCCCTACCTGCTGTAGATAAGGCATAGATTTGTGTAATATCTCAATAACAGTCGGACTCCTTTAGACTTTAGAAGGTGCAGTAATGGCCTAATTTCCATTTTCAGCTGAGACACCAGAGTGGAGAAGTCATTATGTAGAAGGATTAATTTCCCTTTACATTTAGCAGTATTTCTAGTCGATAGACCACTCTTAAATGGATATAGACTGGACAATGAGGTAAGGCTGCAGTGCCCAGTCAACCCACTGTATGACAGGATTAGGAGGAATGCCTTCATACAAAGCCATAGAGAACCAGCTTTTTGTTTTTGGGAAGCACACATATCTTAGCTCTTTTCTCCCTTTAGCACTTCAGAGGTCCTCACTTTTGCTTCCGGTTCTTGTATCCGGATCCTCTTGTGATCTTGGAAGATCAGTGTTCTGCTTTAATCAGAGGTCTGCGTTACTTTCAGCTTCTGTGAGTCTGTCCTTCATATCCAAAATAATTACCCTCAGAACACAGATTTTAGTATATGCTTCCACTATGGTAGCTTTCATGTCTTTGCTTTCCATATAGATGATATAGAGAGGCTGTTGTTTGTCTCATTGTAGCCTCCGAAAGTTATCTAACAGCCATTTCAATATAGGAAACTTAGTGAGTTCAGTGCTTTTATGTTGCTCAGAGTTGCTTGGGAAGCTAGCACCATGCACTTCAGCCAAGAAGCAGTCTAATGTGCCAGCTGGAGTCTGCAGATAAGGATTAACCATTTCAGTATTAAAACAGACCTGGGCTAAAACTTTCTGCCTAACTAGAAGCACGATAGCCAGGCATTCATACAAACAAAAGGCACTTAATTATGAAAATAGTGTTTTACAGATGAGTGAACACTATGAAAGAATGGGTTATTTATATGTTGAGCATGACGGGAAGTCTTCTTCGTATAGCTTTTTTCCTCCCCACGGCTGACTACCGACTATTGCCATCTCTTATTGCCTCCTTATTTAATAGGTCCCCTGGACTCCACCTGACCCTGTTAAATGCTGGTAGAGAGAAGAGAGGGTGAGAGTATTGCTACCACTGAGTATGCCTTAACTCCTACCACTTCACAGCAACTTGGACAGCTTTGCTGTTGCAGTCCTTTGGAGGTGCATGTGTGCTTCTGCAGATATGTAATGCCCTGACTAAATGGCCTACCACTTATGCAGCATGGAGCCTGCCAGGTTCATATACTGCTTATTACAGAAAGCGTTGACTGCCAACTTCCCCCCAGAATGGGTGAACTGGCAACAGCAACTCTCTCCCATTCTCCTGCTGTGGCCCTTTCGGTGCCAAGTTGCTAATCAAACACAGGTTTTCTTGACTGCAGTAAGGGCTTTATCCCATTGCACTATGAGGCTGCTAGAAATCAACTTCCTATAGTTTTGGCAGCTTTTATACAAATTAGCTTAAAAACTATATTTGTCAAAATCACTTTCTATGCTGCATTTTGAGAATCACTGCTGATTCCTGACTCTGAAACTGTAAATTCAGAATTTGCAAAAGAAGCTATTCACAAGGCAGTAGCAAAACAGCCCTGATTCATCCCAAAATTCATATCCTTAATGGGGAATGTAGCAAGCCTTAGATCCCCAAAATCTGGATTACACTTCCAACAGAATAAAAGACCTAAGCAGAAATAAATAAATTAATAAATAAAATAAAATTTAAGACTAAGCTTAGAATCCTCATAAATGCACATGTCTGGTGTAGCTGCTGTAGTCATCCTCAAAAAAAAAAAAAAATCAAACAGTCCATGTGAGATACAAATTATAATCTAAGCAAGTGTCTGTCTGTCAGGTATCTGCCTCTAATACTGCATCCCTGTGATAATGGTGAGACCAGAAATTGCAGGTTCTGAAAATCTGGAACAAAAACTTTGACTAAAAAAAAAAAATATTCTGAAACATAATGCAATTTAAACATTTTTGCTTTCCACAGCACAGGACTGCCCTTCCAAAAGCTCTGCTATTTATATCCATAAAGTAGGAGGAGACTGTTGCACTTCAGAATAAGAAGAGAAATCAGAAGTACTGCAACCTTCCAAATTCAGACTTCATATATATTCGAACACATCAGCATATGAACTCCAGTATTATGTGGGTCACAGTTACACTCCTCAGACTTTTAACAAACATCTGTCAGGTTATTCTATAAATAATATATATATATATATATATATATATATATATATATATATAGATACATAGATATAGATAGATAGATATAAATATATGAATGTTAAAAGACTGAATTAAATTTGTTGAAACTACTTTGCATGTCAGTGGAGTTGCCTATTTCTCCACAGTTGTATGACCTCAGGGTTGATATTGATAGGTTTGGGCTGTTTGAGAGGGGTGCCTTCTGGAGTGTGCAGGGGGGCTTTTCCCCCCTGTAAAAAGTGTTCCCTTGGATGTTTACTAGAGGTAGTTTTGCCAAACATTTTCTGAATAATTAGTCAACATGAATACACACACACACAGACACACACGCCATATACATGCATCTTCGATCCCCTGTTCCACCTTAGCTATACATGTTGTTGTTGTTTGTCTTTCGGCTTTTCCCGGTTAGGGGTCGCCACAGCGGAACTCCAGTCCGCTAATGATTGGCAGTAGATTTTCACGAATGCCAAGGTGCCAGCTCGATGTTCAACCTTCAACGAAGGCACGCCCATTTACGTATGTCTTTTGAATGCCCACCCAACCACGGGAAGGACATGCAGACTCCACACAGAAAGCACTCCCCTACATGCTTGCCCTAATCTGCAAAAAGCACTTTCCATAACACTGCCACTACACAAGACAGCTTGGATAACCACTACACACACACACACACACACACACACACACACACACACACACACACACACACACACTAAATCTATCCTCTAAAGTAACCCTAACCCTAAACACTTACACTCGCACACAGTAAATTTAGTGTCTTACCTAACCCTTATCTAACCCTAAAACATGTGCACTCACACTCAGACTACCAGCCCCACCACTTACCTATCATCCAGAAGTAACCCAAAACAAGATTGATCAAATGCACTGTCAGTCAATACATATAGCAGTTCATTTGTGTTGCGCACACATACATAAACACGTTAGTCAAATTATAAATGTAATGTGCATAGAAAGGAATAGTTTATTGAATTTTTAAACTGTATTTATATAGTATGATTAAAGTGTTTTGATAATTTGGTGATTAATGGAACTGTGATTGATTTAAGTTCTGCCCATCACTTACCCTTCAACCCTATGTGTGTATATATATATATATATATATATATATATATATATATATATATATATATATATATATATATAGTTCCACTTCACAATATTGAATTACCGAAAACTTGAACTTCATATGGTCGAGACCATATGATCGAGTTTTCAGTAACTCGAAATTAGAAAGTGAAATAAAAAAAAAAAAACACATCGTTTCTGCCGGGGGCAAACCCCCCTGCACCCTCCATACTTAAATATACCATCTTCGTGATCGCACTATAACGAGGAAACGGTAGCTCTTCCATTCTGCACTTCTACATACAATGCGAAACAGGAGATTTCCCTTTTCCCCACTGTAGCGTGATCTTGGAGTTGGTATATTTAAGTAGGGGGGGTGTGGGGGGTGCAGGGGGGCTTGCCCCCCTGCAGAAACTATGTGTTTTTTTTTTTTTAATTATACTTTGTAATTTTGAGTTACTGAAAACCTGATCATATGGTCTCTACCATATGCAGTTCGAGTTTTGAGTAATTCGACATTGTGGAGTGGAACCATGCACACACACACACACACACACACACACACACACACACACACACACACACACACACACACACACACACACACACACACACACACACACACACACACACACACACACACACACACACACACACACACACACACACACACACACACACAAGTGTGTTTGTGTGTGAGAAAGTGCTATAGTCGACATTTTTCACATCAACTATAGCATCATTTAATTCAAGTTAATTTACTATTGACCAAATTCACAGTGAAATTTAGCCTTGAGAAAATAAACCTGCTACAGTAAGTA